>NC_056743.1:662967720-663025220 GCF_019279795.1 Protopterus annectens | reverse complement strand
GAGAAATTCCAAGTTGTAACCCTGCTTGAAAAAGTTGTCAGTCTTACTTGAATTAGTAAAGTGCATGGTGTGGGAGGCTGAAGGAAAGTTGAACCCCCATCTTCATGAACAATGATGTGGCTTGGCATATCCTTGGTGGAGGCCTACCACTATGTGATAAACCTCTATTCATAAGCTATTACATGTGATCTAGGGCCTACCCCTGTGTGTTAGTTTTCTAGGGCCTACCCCTGTGTGTTAGTTTTCTAGGGCCTACCCCTGTGTGTTAGTTTTCTATGGTCTACCCCTGAGTGTTAAAGCTATAACATGTCATGCAGTGTGATCTAGGATCATCTTTGACATCTGCCCTATGTTTTTATGTTACCCAGTCTGCCTGCATGCCCTGCCTGACCAGAGTTCCATGCAGTGGTCTCCACCTGGACTTCAAGAACAGCCCATCCATTCCAGCACCAGATTTTCAGCTCTGTTCATGGAAAAAAGCAAGGAAGCTTAGTTCTTCATTCATCTGTCCAAGACACAGCAGTTCCAGCAGATGTTTGAGACACTAGTCAGTCTTGGGTCACCTGAGTTATACTTAAGGTTTTATCCCCTCTGTGCTGAAGGAGCGGTCTGTCTTCTATGATATAATCTCAGCAAACACAGCACATCAGTCCTTGAACTGTTGATGTCTTTCCTTAACCAGCAACACTTAACTAGTGATCATTTCTTTGTAGTTTGTATTAAATTAATTTAATATACTAAATGACCTGCACAGAACATTTTTGTTTGACTTTTCGAAAATAAGAATGACCTGCAGATCTACAACATGTTCACTTAGTGACAGACCCAAGATCATGTTAGTGATCAAATAAAATGCTGCTCATATAAGTGAGTAAAGAAATAGTCCCTTTTATAAAACCATTTTCCCTTGCATGGTCCATCAGCTCCATGGGTACTTATTGTTTCTTCTTAACACCCGACTCCAGATCGTCAACTCACTTAATTCATAATCTGCTGATAACATTTTTAATAGACGTGAATGAGCAAGTTCAAAAACAAGCCATTTAATTACTCAACATGAAAAGATTAATAAAGAAATAAAGGATGCACTTTGGGCAGTACTTTCGTCTAGCTCGACACAAACAAGCTGCTATTAATAATACAAAGATGCACGGAGACAAGCACTTGTTTACAATGAAGCAGCTTATCAAATCGTGGCCTATTAATACCAGGACAGTCCTCTAGCTTGCGTAGCTGACATATACAATTCTTGACGATGCAGTATTACATATCTGCTGTGCATTTTCAGCTCAAGATGCTTCTACAAATATAGCTCTTCAATATCAGTCAACCAACTGCTCATGCCAGGAAAGATGAGATCCACTGCTGGTCACTGTTAAAATACTCCAGGGTGAGAACTTGCTTCTTGTAATAATTCTGATTTTGTATTTCATCTAAAAGAAAAAGTAAAAAAGCCACAGACATTCTCTGCAATACCTACAAGATGAAGAAAAAACTAAGTATTTTTTCTGGTATAAAGTACTTGTGCCAAATTGCATGAATTGAATTTTAAATGTGCTATTGCTAATTTTTGGTATTTACTGTTTACTAGACTTTAAATTAACTAGAATACAAAGCACATTAAAATAGCAAAACGTATATTCACAAACTACACAAAAATAATCATTAAAATAAGAAAATGTATACTCATGCATGGTTTTCCCTGAAGGTGACGCACTCAGCACAGCTTGCAAATGGAAACAAAACTTTCTTTTGAGCTCCACTGTGATCCTAACTAGAATAAAGGGGGTATTATAAGTAAATGTTGTAGCACATTAATGTGAAAAAGGTTATGTAGTGCATGGGTAAATATAGATGCCAAATGTGGGTGGAGACAGATCATGGTTAAATGGGGCACTAGTCAGGGTAATGGATCAGGTCTGCCATGCAGCCATTCCAGGGTTCCATTACTTCGCTATTTCTCCCCATTTACCATACACACTGCTCAAACTTGTCAGTGTGCATACTAATTTCTTTCTTACTTCTACAGTGATTATAGATATCTGGATTTAATTTAAAACTTTTATTTCAAATTTTATTGTACAAACGACGATATCCATTTGCTAAACAAAATGCAGTCTCACAATCAAAACAGACTTAGCATGAACTACCCCGGTGGTGTAAACCTTGGCTCAACATGATTGCCAGTGTTAAAGTGACACCCCGGCCCCATGTGCAAAAATGAGAAAAAAAAAAGGGTTGTGGATGGATGGATAGATTAGAGTGAACAGGAAGCTTCTCTGTCCTTGAAACTCACATTCATTGAAACAGCATTGAAGCCAAAATGCATCTGGCCAGTGGTGGATTAAGTTTACATTTAGGCTGTTCTCAAACCATGGGCCCCTTGCACACATTTTTAGGACCATGCATACATGCATGTGTCCTTTCATTCACCTTTTTGATTGCACTAAATTATATTCCTTCTATAATAAAACACTACTAGCTCAAGTGTGTTTTAAATTTGTACTTTTTGAACATTTTTTCCAGTAAGCGATGAAATGCATTTACCAATAATGACAAAAGTACCCATTTCAGAACATTTCAACCATAAAAGGCAAGTCAGACTTCTATCATTGCAATCAACTAATGTCAGTCAATATGCACAGTCTCTGCATAAGTAAAATTCATCTGAATAATTTCAAATTAGAAAGATCTGTAACTAATGAATAGGGTGTTGCTGGCAAACAACTTTGTGTTTCAGTGTTTCATGTACAACTTCATTGCATGCTGCTGTTGAAGAATAAATTGCATATGTTCAATTAAAAAAAATTAAATAAAAAGTGGTGCGCTGGTAATATTGCAATAGGGAATGGCTAGCAAACCAACAACAGGTTCATAATTAATAGGCATCTCATCCAAAGGAGAAGACACTCAAGGAGTGCAGTACCCCCCCCCCCCCCGCCATGCCCCATTATGCTGCACCATAGCATCGGCAATTGATCAACCTATTTTGGGAAGAGAACCCACAATCTTCTGCACCAAAAGCAAGTGTGCTGCCTGTTACACCACTGACACTGAACAGCACAGCTCTATGACATTGACAGACTCTCATCCTCAGTGATTAACAAAAAGAAAAAATATATATATAATTAAAGGAGAACTTTTAGTTAATCTGGAGGTTTAAGGCATTTGTCTTCCCTTAATTATTAAGGTTCAGGGTTTGACACAAAGCAGAACCACTTAACTAGACATTGCCCCTAACTGGGACATCACACACACACACACACACACACACACACACACACACACACACACACACACACACACACACACACACACACACACACACACGCACACACGCACACACGCACACACACAATCTCCTTTAAAAGAAAAAAACAGCTGTGCACTCACCAGGACTTATCTGGGTACTGTTGCTCTGTATCTCTCCCGTATTTCTACAGATGACATTAGGACATTGTCCTAATGCTGAGATTTCTGAGCCTTACAAAAGTCGTGAGGTAAAGAAATTCTTGTGTGAGGTCCTAATTCTTGCTGTGTTTATTGAAGGCAGTTCTTTACGCACACACACATATATATATATATATATATATATATATATATATATATATATATATTTTTTTTTTTTTATTTAGTTATTTTTGTTTTTAATAATGAAGCTGCCCTCCCAAGTAGCACATATCTTAGGCAGCTGCCTAGGTTGCCTACCTAATGCTGAACCTGGCTCTGAATATGGGGTGTAGCATTATTGTAGGAGTTGTACAGAGGAGTGATCTGTAAATAGTAAAAAACATGACACAGAATTAATTAGACAGTAAATGCAAGTAAGCAGTTATTGTTCTGTCCTATAATTTTTCTCTTTCTTTCCATCCCTCCAACACCCAACCATCAGCTCATTCTAGTGTCTCAATGTCCAGTCTACCTACTACTCCTAATCGCACCCCAGATTTGCTCTACCAGGGTTGGGAATTATTAGCATCATTAGGACATCTTGGACCACACATCTTCCCTGCTTCCATAAGGTTTGTAATGACTTACCCCCTGCATTCATCCATTATGTCCAAGGGATACGCCTCATGTCTATGGACCTTGCCTTCTCAAAAGAAATACCTAGAAGAATGCCCTCCCCTAGGGATGGAAATGCCCATGACTCTCTGCAAGCACCTCAGGCATTCACTCCACTAATCATGCCCAAGTAACCTGGGTGGTAGAGATGATTTTATCCCTATACATCATAGCACTTATTTATTTACAGTTTAAACAGCAACATGACTATATGATAAAGATGATGGCATATGAGTTGAATGGTAGTACAACTTACACTGGAACTGTGGGTATAACTTAACATCATGTCTGGTGAGAGGATGGGTTGAGGTGTGACCCAATGGATTTTGCTTAGGGCTCCATGTCTTCTAAGGCCAACGTTTGCTTCAAGTGTCACTTTGTTTAAGCAGCAGCTGTCTGTGGCACTGTTTTATGAATTAAGTCTACTCTGTTAGTGGAAGCCTTCAGGCCTCTGGCTCTATTTCTTTTCTCATCTGTGAAGCAGTGCAATGTTTTTGATATGGCAGATAATCAAGTTATGGTATACACAAGGACATACATAATTCAGAAAATCTTTTGCAGACATGGAAAGCCATTAAGGAACAGACAATACATGGTCGCTACTGTTAGTGAACATAATACTTCCATCCCAACAAATTATTTATTTGTAATCATGTAGTGTGTGTGTTGGCTTTCAGTATACTGAAAAGGAGGGGAGGCTGAGAGAAAGAAACAGGGCTTTTTGTGTGTATGCACTGGTTGCCTAGGATACCCTGCAACTAAATCTTTGTGTTGTTCATCGCAGCTCTCAACATGCTGACAATAAAAAGAGCTTAGAAAGAAATCTCTGCAAACTGTCTGTACAGCTTTGTAAATAGAAGACTGACCTTTACTGCATCTGCCAATACGACACACAAGAAAATTCATGCTGTTGTGTTATTACTTCTTAAAGAACAGAGGACTTCAAAACTGCAGAAATATTTTTGATACTTGTAAGAACTAAGAAGTATCTCTGCAGCTTCAGTACATGATGAAAATATGGTTACAGTGCAGGTCCTTATCGATATCCTAAGTCACAGACAAAAGCATCAGAAAAGGGGTACAGTGAGAACAAACAGAGCAATATAAAGAGTGTCATGAAACAGAAATGTACAGATACATTCATTATATACTTTAAGAACATGTAAGCCCTGTGAGGATCACACTCATAGCATGTGAAATATGGAACAAAGAAAAGAAAAGAATACGGCTGATCTGAACAAAAACACAGAAAGGCTTACTCTTATTCAGAATTACATAAGAGGGATAAAAACTCTAAAGGACCTATTGTACAAGTCAACTTTCACAAACAAAGGGAAAAGAAGCTGCCTCCCACCTTCTCCAGCCAAAACTCGCACCAGTTAAATGCCTAACTTTAAGCTGTTGAAGAAAGCAATAGTTTGCTTAGAAGCCCAGGATGTTAATTCTGGCACAAATCTAAATACCATACAATAGACCCTCTTTTCTCAGGCCTCCTCTCTAACCAGCCTTCTCTTTAATCAGTCATCTGATTTCCATGGCTGTAGCCCTAGTAAAAGACAACAGAGAAGAACATCAACACTTCTGCCTCCTCTGGGCTAAATAATGACAGACATTTGAGTTTTAGATTTCATATTCATTAGAAAAATGCATACAAACACAAATCCTGATATTCTCGCTGATTTATAACCCATGAATGCTATTTTGTATGCTGTTTCGGATTAACCAGCCATTCCTTTATCTAGCTTAAGGTCCGGTCCCAGTGAGGCCAGATAAGAGGGAGTCTAATGCATCATGAAAGGGAAAACTTAGTCATGCACACCTTTCAAAGTTTTATTTTTGTGGGGAGTAAGACATGGCACACTTTCCATATAATCAGACTTTGCTTTGTTTACCTTCTTGCTTCATACAATTAGTTCGACAAGTTGTAGCTCCTTAGAGTAGAGGTGATTTCCCCATGCACCACATACTTAAGTTTTGCACAACTATGCATTTGGCACGTCTGTCTCATGTACAACTGTCCTGAGATAACTTTGTCAATACACCATCCCAATGTTGCATATCTAGTATATCCATTTGTGCAGCTATACCCACATGCAGACGCTTTTCCATTCCTTCCCCATCGGCACCTTATATAGATTATCTGCCCCCTTTTACCCCATCCACACTTTTAATACACGATATGCCTCTTTTTGCCATATCCAATGTGTTGCCTCATTATTTAGCACAGCATTTATCTTGCATGCTGGCCTGTTATTTAATATATCTATAGATTAGCTATTTTTTTGTAAAACTGTACCCATTTATTCCAGGCCCATATTTTGCATCCTTCAGCCCCCATTTAGGCTCTGTCACTCTGTTCATAATTATTGGGATGGTTTGCATGAGACTTGAATTCGGAGTTGTCTAGCAGAAGAACTGTATGCAAATGAATGTAATATGACTTGTTATTAATAAGAGAAACAGGAAGTCACCACTTTATGTGTTTATAATTTTATGGAAAGCAGTGAGAAGGTGCATTTTACCATGAAAAAGTGAAAGAAAATTTACCGCCATTGTATACTTAGTAATTTCATATCGTAAGTAGTGCATGAGGTGCTTCAGTAGACCAGAAGTAATCTAATTTTAATAAGAGTAATATTTCAGTCTTACAGTAATACAGGACTGTTGTCTTAATCTACTTCTCCAGTTAACATAAAGCACTGTACAACCCAGACCACTGTATTAACAGAACCACAGACATCACTGCCACTCTTACTGTTATCTTACGCTTCATTTTGGATGTCATACAAGTACAGTCACATACACACACATTATATACAAATGCATACATACATACACACACACGCGCACACACACATCTATGTAACACTCTGCCTCTCTCTTTATATATCTATATATAAATGTATATAGATATAGACATGCATGTCAGTCACACAAGTATGTAATCATTTATCACAGATGAGACTGATGGAAACGCACTGAATAATGTCATTGAAGAGAATTATCAGAAGTAAAAATAATGTAAATAAAATAATTGTGAATGTAAACCAATGCATTATATTTGTGCTGACCAATAAACATTTAAGAAGGTGCTTTTAAGGGCGGGTGCTGTGATGCACAACCATGAAGAATGGGAGAAAATCTGACATATGTTATAGTCAACCTCATGAAGTTTGACTGTAGCATAATTTAATCAACTTTACCACCACTGAATTTTCTTACAAATTCAGCACTCGATAAATGCATTTGCCAGTCAAACCGTAACACTTGCTACCTACATACAAAGGATAAATAGCAAAGCCAAGGTAGAGTCTTCAGTGTATAACATCTTAAACCTCCTCTATTGGAAGCCCATTGGACATATTCAAATGACCCTGTAAGGACATACCCATTGTTTTAAGTCCTTATGAGTGTATTCCATGAATGTAGGATGCTGTCAAATGCATTTTTGTATATTCTTCATGATTCTCTATTATGGATTTATTTAGCAGCAAATGATCTTTTGTTCCATATGACTTTTTGTTACCCTTTTGTTCTAGTGCCATAACTGAGTTGTTTCCCTAAAGGGTATAAACTCTGTCAATATCACTTCCAGTATATAGTTTATATGTCGTTGGAAGGCAAGTTGTTAATCTATAAGTCTTAGGATGGCTCGCAGGTTCATTTTTGAGGGGGATTATCATTTTTCCTATTGTTAACCAGGTTTGTGTCTGTTCAAGATACAAATATCCATATAAGTAATTCTTAAACTTAAATATACCTCGTTTGGGTTCAGCTCTGGTTATAGCACTCTTGTTTTGATTTATTAATTCTTAAACAGGACTATATCTTTGTGTAAAGATATTAACACTTTAAGCCAGATGTTAGGAATTGATTCTAGGCCATGTGGAGCATTTCTTAATTTTGCCTCAGTTTCTGTCACTGTTAGTTCATCCCATTTTATAGCTAGAGCATTAGTGCTTTCCATTTAATTCCACCAAGTCTAAATAGATCCTAAAAGTAAAAGCCCCAGCACAGATCCTTATGGTATGCCACCGGTGATGGGTCTACAGGTAGAGGTGGAGTCACCAACTTTGACAGTATGTGTTCTGTCAGTGAGCCAATTGGCTGCCCATCTAGTGATATAAGGGTTAATCCCCATTTGAGAGAGTTTCTCAATGATACTTGAGTGGTGGATTGGGTCAAAAGCCTTAACTTGGTAAGGACAGGTGGTATGCACTGTCTTACCTTCATCCAAGGCTTTAGTGACTTTCATGAAGAAGTCTACCAAGTTTAGTAAGCATGACCTACCCTTAATGAAGCCAAATTGGGTTGGGTCTAAAGTTTGAAGGTTGCAAAAGTCCTTATTGATAAGGTCCATGATGATTCTTTCAATGGCCTTGCAGATGAAGCTGATCAGACGTATGGATCTATAGTTCCCAGGGTTGGTTGATGGTCTCCTTTTTGCAAGGGGATCACTGTTGCTCTTCCCCATTCTGCTAGAACAATGCCAGTTCATTAAGCTATGGTTAAAGAGAACACCAAATGGGTCCACTAGGTCCTGTTCTTGATTGCTTACTAAGGAACCTGAAATGCTATCTGGTCCCATTGAGGCCATGTTTGTGGCCTTGGAGAGCACAGATATGACTTGATCTCTAGAGATATTAGGCAGAGGACTGGTGTCAGGTATGCTTAGGGGTATGGCTGGTGGGGAGCAAGGGGGTTAATTTTGCGCCAAATCTATCAGCTAGCAGGTTGGCAATTTCTTCTGGTATTTTCTGGGTGGTACCATCTACTACCAGTTCAGCACATAGCTGGGCATCCCGTTTTAGGTTTCAGATGTAGTTAAAGAATGCCTTATGATTATCGTTAGCTAGGGATGTTATTTTAATTTTGTAATTAGCTTTGGAGGACTTTACAAGATTTCTGATTCACTTGCTGAAGCTGTGGAGGGAATTCGTCTTCTGCAGAGTCAGTCCCCCCCAATTCTTAGACATCAGTTTCTTCCACTTGTTATATAACCTGTTTATACTTGAGGTCCACCATGGTGGCTTGTCTTTTTAGAAGGATCTGGTTTTGATCCAGTCAGGTACAGCCAAGTCTATACAGCTGCTTACATGTCCTATGCAGAGGTGTTCACAAATGCCCTGTATAGTCATTGTCTATGATTGCAGGGGGGTATAAAACTTTATACAGTTGCTTGGTAGGCTGTAGTTTGCTTTGGAAAAGTTTTTTAGTTTTTTTGCTCCTGTGGGAGTGTCAGGTCCAATAGACACTGAGTTATGGTCCGACCTTACCAGGCTGGGCATCACACAGAGGGGGGTACAGCTACCACCCCATGTTTGTGAGTACTCTGTCTAGAACATTTGATCCCCTTGTGGGGGGTGAAGACCATCTGTTCCAGAGCATTTGTGCTGAACAAAGTCCAGAAACCACTGGGTGACCACGTTTGTGCCCATGTATGTCACCCAGTCAATAGGAGATTAGTTAAAATCGAATTCAAAAACAAAACAGCCATCACTCAAAGTCAGCATCCAATATTTTATTGTGAAAAAACAGACCGGTTTCGGCAAACCTTTGCCTTACTCAGTGCAATTCAACCACAAACTAGACAATAATTACTTAAGTAAGACATCAATTAATTTGACTCCACCTCTAATTTCAAAATATCATTTAATCCAGGAGAAAAAAGTCGTCGACCTGATAACCCAACCATGTTCTTTATTGTTTAAAATTTCATGCCAACCTAATTTATTATGTTTGCAGTGACATATTCTATCTATTGCTGTGAAGGTAAATATAGCAGTGGGATGTTTAACAGCATGTTTGTATAAAGAATTAAAGGAATGATAATTTCTGATATCCCTCAAATGTTCATAGATATGGGTTTTGAATTCTTTGGATGTTTGTCCATCATAAAAAGCTGAGCAGGCACATGTCACTAAATAAATTAACCAAAACTTGTATCTATGAATATTTGACTGATACCCCACTGCTATGTTTTGCTTCACAGCAGTAGATAGAATGCGTAAGTTGGCATGAAATTCTAAACAATAAAGAACGTTGTTTAATTGCCAGGTTAGGGGCACTTTTTTCCCCTTGATTAACTGATATTTTGTAATTATTAGAGGTGGAGTCTAATTAATTAATGTGCTATTTAAGTATTTATTGTATAGTGTGTGGTTGAATTGCACTGTAGAAGGCAACGGTTTGTCGAACATGCTCTGTTTTTTTCACAGTAAAACAGTGGCTGCTGATTGCGTGCCGGCCATTTTGTTTTTGAATTAGGTGCGTTTAGGCCTTTGCACCTTGCTGTACTTGCATGGGTTCTGGTCTTTAGGGTAGCTAAAATCTCCAGTGACTAAGGTGTTGGGCTTTATGGTGAGTGACTCCAATTAAGTCCAGGCAGGTCTGCATTTCATGGTTCATGGTGGGGGACCTATAGTGGCAATGAGAGAGAGTACTTTGCCTATAGATAGCTGGACTTGAAGTAGTTTGATTGAGTCATACTGTCTGACAAGTCTCAATGTGGACTTGGCTTTAATGAAGATGAATACACCTTTACCTGTGGTTCTTATATGTTCATTTTGAGGTCTAAAATAAAAAAAATGACCACTATATCAGGAGCCTTCAACTCCAACCAAAAGAACACTTTATTACACCAAACATGGTTAAGCGCTTTCATCTCAAATTAAAGACATCATCAAAATCATGCATAAAACCTAGTACTGAACAAGAGTTATATTATTTATAACATATTTATAGCATTCAGTGTAAAGATAACAAAAGTGCATTTAGCCAGGCATTCCAGCGTCTACAAGGGGTTTAACAAGTTCTTGTTTTTTGTGTTGGAACAGGTGCAATTAACTGCATTTGTGACTGACTGGCAAAATAAACTTTTCACTGTGAAATGTTTTGGCAATTTAGGCTGCAAGATGCAGCCAACTTTTCTGGCCTTCATGACAATATTTCTATTTCCAGTGAACTTAAAAGAAGGGCTAGTAAATTGTGTTTTAAAGTATACACTTGGTCTATACTTGCTGTTTTTTCCCTTTATGTTTTTAATCTGCATGGAAAGAATTTTCCACACAAACGCACTTTCATTTGTTGGTAGCCACCATGTGCTTACTAAGACTTAGCAAGTCTAACTCTCTATTCTCCTCCTCCTTAATATCTGACTCCACTTAATAGACAACCTTCCCTCAAACTGTAACTTGACTTCAAAGTCACTTTTACATAAACAAACATTAGCATACAAAATCCTTTGCATCTCTAGTCATAAGCTAAGGTACTTATCTAACCAAAAACAATTCTTTATACAAACATACCTGCTTCAACAAACTAAATTCAGTGCTAAGCTTTAACAAATACATGTCTCCCATATTACTTCATTTTTAGATGAAAGTACTCAAATATAAAGATATCCAAACCAACCCACCCCTTCTTCAACAATCCATATATCCAACAATATCCACTATCCTTCAAAGTCTTCCAGCTATAACAATTCCAGAAAAACAGAGCGTTTTACAAGTAGCAATGCATGCCCTTCCTGTGGTCACGTATGTTTCCTCTGGGTACTCCGGTTTCCTCCCATATTCCAAAGACATGGAGTAGATGGATCGGACACGCTAAATTGGCTGTAGGTGGGAGTGTGTGTAAATGAGTGAGTGGTGCAAATTAACTTCTGCATCAGGGACAGCCACCCAGCAGTGTAAACCTTTACCTTGAGATGATTGCCACTGCAGACGTGACACCCTGGCCCCACGTGCAAAATAGGAAAAGGAGCTGAGGATGGATTCATTAATGCCTATAGTATAAATAACTGGGACTTTTTGCAAGTGTGTCAAACAGTAGAAAACCCTACTATAATAGCTATTACTGATTCCTGGCTTAGAGTCATTCTGCCTTTCTACTTATGTACAAGACAGCTATAGCATCCTGTATAACTTTAGACCTGTTCCAACGACTGGTAGTGGAATCATGTTTCTAATTGAGCAACATTACTCCCAGCAAATCCCTGACTCTTCAAACTAACCAGGTTGATGATACAAACCTACTTATAGTGATCAATGCACAAGCTTGACATTGTACTCACTGATCACTGCTCAGCTTGACATTGTACTCATAGTGATCAGTGCTCAGCTTGACATTGTACTCATAGTGATCAGTGCTCAGCTTGACATTGCCTCTGTTTATACTCACTTGCCTTTCTCAGCTGATTCCATCAGGACATAATCTCACAAATGTTCCCACATGATCCCACCAGAAGTTCATTTCTTCAAAGGGACTTTAATTTGGATGTTAACTGTCATTAAGCCAAACATCATGCTACTACATTGCTTAAATCAACTTATAAAGTGGCCAGCCAGGTCAGACCTCAAAACAGGAAGGCATTCCTTATTTTGACCATTTTGGCACATCAATGCATTAGCACTAAAATTCTGCCAAACATCCTAAGTGACCAGTTTCCAGTGTTTCCTGTTTGTCATTCAAAGCTATAAAAGTTACATCTTTAATAATGACTGGTTGACCTTTCCCTCCACAAACTGGTGCTTGATCCTCAACTGATTTTTATCTATTGGTCTCCCCTTTCCAAACTTGATGACCCTAAAAGTACTTAGTTATATTTCATTGATACCCATTCTACTATCCAAAACTCTATTATCCCTTGTGCTCATGAAATGCTAAGAGGCCACAAATGCCCATGGCTTCTCATGGAAATCAAAACTCTTGTGAGACAAAGGGACACAGCTTGATCTATCTGGACAGAAGATCCAGATATCATCTACCCACATGTTAAGTGTCTATCATATAAGAAAACTAAGAATAGCAACAAGCTCAGGCAAAAGCCATCTATCATAGAGATGAGCAAATGTCAGCTACCAGTAATCCAAAATATAATTTTGGAAAGTAATAAAACGTAAGACATTCTTCCAACTACACCTCTCTTGCCAGTAATGTACTTCACTTTAAAACCAATCCATCAGAGGATTATAGAAAGGGAATCATCTCTTCCACATTCCTTAACCCTAGCTGTAATCAACAAGCTACTTAAACATTTCACCTCAAATCTACATTCATGCAGAATGTGTAATCACCTTCTATTTTTCAGCTTTGCTGAAAATAAAAATAAAGTATTACTAAAGAATTTTAAACACTCCACCACTGCCTTCACTGCCTTCTACCTTAGCTTCATTTTGGAAGGCAGCAGACAAAATGGCTAAACCACTAAATTGCATTTATAACCTCTCTTGTACCACAAGAATTGTTCTACCCGCCCAGAAATATGCCATTATACCTCTGCCCAAAATACCCCAGCTTAAAACCCATATCAACCTATCCCTACTACTTGGCCTTTTGCAAAAAGTTTTGAAAAAGTTCTTTATGCACAGCTGCTTAAAAACTTTAATAACTATGGTCTTTTATCAGATAGATGGTGTGTGGCTTCAGAAATAGTTTTATCGCAACCACTGCTATAGTGTCAGTGTCTGACGCCGTCTATAGCAACCTAAATGACAGTTTCGTACAACTGGTATTTTTGTGGACCTGACATATGCCTTTTTAATTGCTGTCCATAAAATTCTGCTTGCTGAGCTACAAAAACTCAACTTGGGAGAAAATGTCATTACCTGGTTCCATAGCTACTTTGACAACAGGACCTTTCAAGCTTACTGTAACAACCAGCTGTCCACTGATGGAACATTAAAGCCAGGTGTCTTCTCAAGGTTTCTTTCTAGTCCTGTTACTGTTTTCTTTATTCATTAATCACATACATGATGAATTACCTGAACTTAACCTTATCCTCTACACAGATGATATTTAATTACCCCAGGCAAATAAATGTCTCACAGTCCTTCAATCTGAACTGCAGCAGACATTCTCTGAGCTTTATCAATGGTTTGAACAAAATCTCCAAATTAACCATAAGAAAAACAAATCTCTGCTATAGGTTATCATGTGTACTGCCTAGTACTGCCCAAAAAGCACTGGCCAAGAATGCCACCCTCCCTAAACCAGAATATTGACTTCACACACATGAAAGATTACAAGTCACTGAGAATAACATATCTGCTATATTTGTTGATGCTGACGTGTGCCACTGCAACCTTTTAAATAACCTGAATTAGGTATGAGTTCCTGAAAGTTCCCCTTATTTTCGATGTAGCTTACTATACAAAACTCTAAATGACTGGTACTGCTCCCCCTCTGAAAATAAAACTCCCAAACAGGGGACAGTCCTATTCCCTTAAGAATTCCAGGAAAACTAAATAGCACTCAGCTCCTCTTATTTAAAACAGTTATTGATGAAAGACTTTTCAGAAACAGGCCCATCTGTCTGAAACAAGGTACTAGCTTTAATACGGCATCAAGGTACTCTTACCAAGTTTAAATTATTTGTTTCTGAGCACCTCATCAAGGACATTGCTTGTAAACGCTTTAAGGATAATAATTAAACACGTTAAATCTCTAAAACAAACTTGAGTATAAATGATTTTATTTTGCCATTGAACTCTTCTTGTTCCTGTTCTCTGCTTTGTCTTTGAGTCTGTCTCTGTAATCTCTGTTCTTTAAACACACCCATTTGAGGCCCCCCCTAGAAAAGTCATTTGTTAACCTTTACGAAGCAGTTTCATGCAGTAAACTGATAAAAACGAACTTAAACCTATGTTATTAGAAATGCATAACAACTGCACAATATATTATTTTCTATAAACTGTATAATAACTATATATGAAGTTTTTGAAGTTTGGTAACTATGTAAAGCTAATGCTCTCTTATCTGAAGTGTATAATTTAAGTCCACCGTCTCTGTTTATTTCCTCTGAGCGTGGATCATGGCTGAAAAGGTTTCTGGACTACTACACCTACCAACTTATCAAACAGTAAATATATAAATAAAAATAGTAATGCACACAGTAACTGGGCTGTTGTATCCCCAGTGTGATTAAGGTAGTCTGACTGTGTAAAGCAATTTAAATGTTTTGTTTGGCTACAGAGACCCACCGTTGTCCTGTTTTACTTATATATAGACAAAGTAATTGTTAATCTCAGTGGCAAAGTAGCAGCATCTCTCAGGCTATGAACACAATGGGAAAATGGATATTTTACATGTCAGAGATAGGCTTCAAGTAGAAATTTAAAGATAATCAGGCTCACTGTTAAGGCCTCAAGGGTGTAGCACTGCTGCATGAATTCCTCTGTGTTGCCTTATGCAAGGCAAACATGTTGCCTTTGAATCACAGGTCTAGGATACATTCATGCCTTCTCATTTTTGAGGAGCTGTACTTGATGCATCATTTTAAGATTAGAGTATTTTGTCTAATATATCATGTATGTGGAATTTCAAGCTATTCAAATTCTCTCTGCCTTGCTAAAGTATGCTGCAACTATTTTGCTATTAGACGATCATGGTTACCTGTCCATATTAAAACATTTCTGTTGTACTACTCGATTGGTTCTAGATGTAAATTAAAAATGTTTTAATAGCTGGGTGTGATGGACAACTGTAACCATGTCTTTGCTGCATTGCTTTAATTATACTCGATGAGATCAAACACGTCTATTATTTTACTCACTTGTAGTTTCAGGACATACTGTAAGTTTTGCTTGTTTATTGTGTAACAAGTCATAGATGAAAAAGTGCACTTTTGTCTAATGTATTTTTTCAATAAAGTTATAAAAAATACATCTGTCAAAGTTATATTTCCTTTGTCTAGTCTCTCTTCCACATTGCATTCATTCACCACATTCAAACCATCATCTCCTTTAGCATTGTGGGTGTTTTTCTCTTCCCACCTTCAATCAGTTTGGCATTTTTCTTTGAAATGCAACTTCCAGAACTGAATTAACTTATTTAAACTGGCCAACAGCAGTGCTTTACATCACTGGACGATCATGTGCTTCACAGCTCTCTCACTGTCTTTTTGTCTCTTTTCTTCTCAAATCAATCTCCTTAATAATATGAAGGTGAAACATTATAAATGAGTTGGCATTTGGAGAATAATTATAACCACTGATTGCATATGGTGTTAAAGAACAAGTCACTTATTTAGAGCCAAGCTTCTGAGATTCCTTGTAAAATAAATCACTATGTGTGTTAACTGCTTGTTAAAGACAACTTGTAATATTCACTTCAGAAAAGAGCTTGGTGGGTTCGTACATAAATCAGACTAATGGGCAAGTTTTTGTCTGCATTTGATGCACCCTACGCTTTTTTTGCTTAAGCTCTTGAGATCCACTGCTTTACTATATACCAGCAGTTACAATTTCCCATCTTTGTGGTGGGAAGGGGTGTGGGGCATCTTGAATTTGTACCATTTCAGAGCTTCTCCTGATGAATTTCAGAGTTTCCTGCTCCTAGATGTGTTATCAGTATCTTCATCAGAATATGACTCTCTACCAAGATCCATTTTTCCCTTCAAATTTCCCTGGGTTAAGCAAGGATGTTAATAAGAGACCACATCAGGAAATTGTGGTTTTAAGTAGTGCTGTAATACAAATAAATATGTCAGAGATGAGTGGCAGGAGAGAAAGCCTGCTAATTAAAACAAGTTGGACTAAAATCTAAGCAAGGATATGCTGCAGTCCAACACAGGACTGTTTAAGTCCGTTCAAGTTTATTTCTAGCAAGATCAATGATTACTGCTTCAGTTTATAAAACACATTAACTAGACAGACATGCATCGATGATTCCAGCTACAGAAATATAATTTCCATCTCACATTTTTACATTTTCCTACATAGTGCTTGCAAGGATGGTGATCTTATGTAGAATTTTTCTTTAACAGAAGATAATGCTGCAAATATTTATCTGTTGCCTACTACCACTACCCTGTAACAATTTGATTAGTACAGGATTACAGTAAGTGTTTTCCTTTTTTTCTTATAATGGGTAGTCGGCAAACACATGTCAGATAGCTTTCTGCTTCTTTTCCAAAGCGGATACATTTCTTCCTCACATCACTATCCACTTGTCTATTAAACCATCTCCTTATTAAGAGCATTGAAGCTAGCAGTAAAGCCCCCAAACAAAGCAGGCATTGCCTTTTATTTTAATGCATAAACAGATAATGTATTTATATCAAAAATCCAGGTGACCAATAGGCATGCTTGCCTTACATCTTCTTTTAAATGACCATCTACATATATTTTTACTACGACCCCATAAGCAGTAAACAAAATCTGAATTGCTATGAGATTAACAGCTATACCAGTTTTCTTCAATATTATCTAAACCTTATCCATATCTACTGATTTAAATGCTACTTTAAACTCACAAACAAGGCAAACAATCTTTACACCCTCAAAAAAACTTTCTGTAACATGGTGAAATGTCACCCTTCTACTATTGACTGATTCTGTCTGACACAACAGAGATTATTATGACACTTATACTTTCCCAGGTGATCGTAACTCTTCCTATTGACTGATTCTGTCTGATACAACAGAGATCATTATGAATCTTATACTTTCCCAGGTGATCGTAACTCTTCCTATTGACTGATTCTGTCTGATACAACAGAGATCATTATGAATCTCATACTTTCCCAGGTGTTCGTAACTCTTCCTATTGACTGATTCTGTCTGATACAACAAAGATCATTATGAATCTCATACTTTCCCAAGTGTTCGTAACTCTTCCTATTGACTGATTCTGTCTGATACAACAGAGATTATTATGAATCTCATACTTTCCCAGGTGATCGTAACTCTTCCTATTGACTGATTCTGTCTGACACAACAGAGATTATTATGACTCTCATACTTTCCCTGGTGATCGTAACTCTTCCTATTGACTGATTCTGTCTGATACAACAGAGATTATTATGACTCTCATACTTTCCCTGGTGATCGTAACTCTTCCTATTGACTGATTCTGTCTGATACAACAGAGATTATTATGACTCTCATACTTTCCCAGGTGATCGTAACTCTTCCTATTGACTGATTCTGTCTGATACAACAGAGATCAATATGCCTAGTGGGCAGTAGCCTGCAGAATAAGGAACAAAAAGGATACATCCATACTTTTAGTATTGATTATGAGGTTGTGAAAAACAGTGTAAAGAAATACTGGCCGATCCTAAGACTGAATGATAGGTTGGGTAATATGATTCCAGAGTTTCCTAGATTCATTAGACGTAGGGGTACCAATTTAAAAGAAATGTTAGAGATGAATCAGAACAAACCAATGGCAAGTAGTGATAATAAGAAAGAAGGCAAATACAAATGTGGAATGTGCAAGCAATGCCCGGCTATATTCAATGGACATAGGTTATATTTACCATCAAGAAAATTCCTATATCAACCAAGGGGCCATTATAATTGCAATGCCAAATTTATTGTTTATTTAGGTTTATGTACTAGATGTAAAAGTTTCTACATAGGAAAGACTGAAAGAACCCTCAGAAGACGTATTTATGAGCATCAGTATGATATAATTAAGAAAAAGGAAACTAATGCTTTTTATAGACATTCCCTTTTTTGTCCCAACATGGAAATTAAATTCATTATTTTAGAACCGCTAAGGTTGGATGAAAGGGGGGGGGGGACTGGGGGTCTCTTTTAGAATATAAAGAGTTATTATGGCAGCTAAGACTAGATGCAGGAAGGCGACCACGGCTCAATGACGCTTGCAGTATTAGCAGCGTCCTGCGGTTAAGGAAGGCTAAATTATGAATTTTTGGTTTTCCAGTGTTTATAGGGTTTACATATAGAAATAAAATTTTGCTGAATAAACAGCACATTTAAACATTTTTAACATACTAGCATGTGTATAGTATTGGCTTTTGAATATTGTTTTAACATTGCATAGTTTTAATACTGCATATTTTTAACACTGTATATTTTTATGGCAATCTGTGTGTACACCAACAATTGATTATTAAGTTTATGCATATGCTTTGTTGGACATTGCAGTGAGTGGTGCTTAGTAATGGTTTGCCTGCAAGCAGGTTTTGTACCAGCAAGTAATTTGAAGGGTTAATTAGACCTTCTCTTTTACTAATTGAATTATTGGTCAAGTTTTGACTGTATATAAAGAACAACCAGCTTGATTTTATTGTATCTTGAAAAAGCTCAGCACCAGGCTGAGCGAAAGTGCTTGAGGAGATTTTTGTTTGTCATTAAAGCAAGAAAGTATTTTGTAAGTTGCAGCCTTTCATTTTCTGCCTTGCGGAAGAAGGAATATCAGCATTTCATAAACTTTTTTCATTCTGGGCTTCCAGAGCCAGCTTCCAGGTTGTGGATCTGCTTTGCTTTATTAATACCTTAGATATGCAATCAGACTGTGGTCCAGTGGGTTCTACAAACCACTCTCGATGTCTTTAGTGATTAGTCCCCTCAGTAAGCACTTCTTATAGCCTATGTTGCTGCCTGAAAATCTTTAAATTTTTTAGGGGTAAATTCTGTCAGCAGACTTCTTAAGTTCAACTGGGAGAGCTGCATATCAACCTGGTACCTCCCATCTTTGAATTAGAAACACCAAGCATGTTTTTTGGAGATGGGAGGAACCCCACACAGACATAGGGAGAACATACAAACTTCAATCAGTCAGACTGAAAGGAAGTCAGGTTCAAACTCTGGACCTTATGTCTCTGAGGCAAAGATCTTATTATGCCTCTGTGTCCTTTAAAGGAAAGATGGCCTGGTAGTAGGCGGAGATGGCTTTTTGATAAATACCATTATTTTGCATATAGGAACATATGAAATTAGTAGGCTAATGGCCCTTACAAGCTTAACCAAGTCCTACCCTTATTTCCATGATCAGCACCTATTGCCCCTGACCAATAGGGACAGAGGTAGAACCCCCAGGGTGAATTTACTGTTACCCATCCAATCGTCCAGGCTGTGTTTGAAGAGGGCCAATGAGGTGCTTTGTTTGACATGAAGTGGGAGTTTGTTCCAAAAGTGTGGTAACCTCTGAAAGACAAATCTGTCCCTCCAGCAGGTTCTATTAATGTCACATACCAGGTTAAGGTCTTTAAAGTGAGTAACCCATGTACCATTTGACTTGCAAATATGCAGCATTTCCAGTAAATCAGGATAAGAGATCACCGTATATACAAGGCAGAGATTGCCTGAGAGTAGTCTGCATGAACCAGAATAAAGTGACAGTGATTTCAGATTATCCACATAGGACAGATGCTGAAGGCCTTGAATTTTATTTGTGAGGAGCCTTTTCAATCTCTTCAATTGCTGCAGGTGCTTGGAAAGGTACATACCAAAAGGGGCGTTGTACTCAATTATTGGCCTGCTGAGGGAAGAGTACAGGGAGGTTATAACTTTTTTTTTTCTGGAGACAATGCTCTTACTTATGAGATGAGCAGTATAGAATGCTCTTCTTACCACTGTGGAGACATGGTGATCAATGGTAAGGATGCTGTCAACCTGTGTACCCAGGTCTTTCTCCACTGAATACATACTTAGAGTGTTGCTTTGATGTGGCAGTTAGCAGGAACATCGCTCTTACCAAAAGGGACAATACTTTTTTGCAGTGAGTTTATGGCCATGACTTTGGCACCAATCATTTGTTTGTGTAAGATACTCTTGTAGGATGTTTACATCATTTGTAGGATGTTTACATCATTTGGAGATTCTATGACCGCTCTCAGTTTGCAATCATCAGCAAACTTTTTCAACCACATACTTTTAGTTTTTGCTTGTATTATAAAGAAGTAGATTCCAAACAGTAGAGCTCCCAGTACTGACCCTTGTGAAACACCACTGGTTACAGGTTTGCTGTTGGAGGTGGATTCCCTTATTTTAATTATATGGGTTCTGTTAGTGAGCCAGTTAGCAACCCATCTAACGATATGAGTGGATACCTAGATGGGTGAGTTTGCCAGTGATGCCTGAGTGGGGAATAGTGTCAAAAGCTTTAGCTAAGATTAGGTAGGCTGTATGCACAGATTTCTGTTTGTCCAGGGCCTTGGTGACTGTCTTGCAGAGGTCCACCAGGTTTAACAGGCATGATCTCCCATTGATAAATCCAAACTGAGCAAGGTCAAGTGTTTGGAGATTACCCATACCTTTGTTGATAAGGTCCACAATGATTAGCTCCATGGCCTTGCAGATAAGGCTAGTCAGGCTAATATAATTATAGTTCCCAGGTTCAGTGGAAGCATCACCTTTGCATGCAAGGGGATAACAGTGGCCATTCTCCATTCAACTGGGATGAAGCCAGTTCTTAGACTATGATGCTATAATTGAAAAGAGTACCCAATGGTGTTGCTAATTCTTGTTGAAGCCCATGTAGGTGTAGCCTGGGATGTTATCAGGTCCCATAGATGCTGTGTTTTTGGCCTTACAGAGGCCATTTATGACCTGATCTTTAGAGATGCAATGTAGGGGACAGGTGGTAAGGATGTCATGGAGTACATGTGGGTGGGAACAGGGGAGTGAAGTTTTCACAGAACCTGTTGGCTAGCAGGTTAGCTGGTCTTTTTCTTAGGGTATTCATGGATAACATCTACCAGGTCTTGTATCTGTAGAAAGAGAGAGAGAGTGTGTGTGTGTGTGTGTGTGTGTGTGTGTGAGCGTGCACGTGTGTGTGTGTGTGTGTGTGTGTGTGTGTGTGTGTGTGTGTGTGTGTGTGTGTGTGTGTGTGTATGTGTGTCCCACTATTATAATCATTGATAAATTTATCTCACAATTTTCAATTTTCTGATTTTGGTGGCATTTTCATGACACTTCAGTCACTGAAAATTTGTATCCAATTCATTAAATTGTTTAAAAATCTAACTCTTGTTTAATTTCATAAAGTTCAATTTCATAATGTGTATTTAGCATGTGTATATAGTGAACCCATTTTTAAAAATATGGTTTAGTAAGTTATTATACTGAGGCAGCAGTAAAACTATAAGGCACCTTTGAATACCAGCACTAAAACTCTACTTATGTGAAAAGTCTATGTAAGATAGTGGTACAAATTACAAATACAAGAGGGTTTAT
Source organism: Protopterus annectens (assembly GCF_019279795.1). Lineage (NCBI taxonomy): Eukaryota > Metazoa > Chordata > Ceratodontiformes > Protopteridae > Protopterus > Protopterus annectens. Next base: position 663,003,225 of record NC_056743.1, on the reverse strand, counting down.
AGAGGTCATTAGAGGCAACTGGAAAATACTTGGGGGAAATTAAAAACTATATAAAAATAGTTGATTCAGGCCAGGGCCACAATATGTTCATGGGAACCACCCCTCTCAGCTGTCCAGATTTTCACAGAATGTCCAGATTTTTCCCCTCAAAATTACGTTCCTCATAAAATTGTGGTCTTCTGGCAAATCACTGAGATGATCTGAGGAATGACATCAGTAAACAATGACATACATTTGAGTTTCAGACTTAAAATGCATTTTCTAAAGAATATAAACACAAACCCTGCTATTATTTCTATTATTCTTTAGAAAAAACATTTAACACAAACCCTGCTATTGTAGCTACTTTGTATGTTTATAAGAGCAATATTTAAAATATATCTCTATTTTGGGCCTTTGTCCTTGAATTTTGTCGGGCTTTGTTCAGATTGCTTCGGCTATGATGGAAACAGACAGAATATAAATTATGGTAGAACTGGAGAGAAAAAATGATTTGATTGTTAATTTCAAATGAAAGTATTTCTGGAACATGGTGTTCTTGTCAATGTACTTATCGGTGTTAACATGCCTATGTGTAATAGTGCATGTATATGTAGCTATGTGTTCGGGATGCGATTCTTTTGGAAAAACAAAGTTAAGAGACTGTATAAGCATATGTATGCAGTTAAAACACAGGACAAAAATAATGCTTTGCATGAACATGGTACAGTGTGCACAAGTTGTAAAATCGAATATTTACCCCACTAGATATTATGACTGTGATGTATAGGGATAAAGATTATGAAGCTGTGGCACTTAATGCCACAAGTCAACCAGATGTGAAAGAGAAAAAGTGCTCAATGTGCTTTAAAATTAAACTGCCTAAAATAGTGGTGTCTTTGTTGTGTGACTAACTTGAACACTTTTTAAATTAAAAATTTGCATTGTGCCAGTTCTGGTGAAGTCTCTTTTGATACATTTTTGGTGAGATGAAGTACTCATTTTTTATTTATTAAATTAGTGTGACCATCATCTACTGATTTGGGTATTTTTCTTATTTGTCCATTATTTTAACACTTGAATGAAGTTAGTTCCCTTATTTTTTTTAGTTTTGAGTTACAGAAGAAGGTTAAAGACTATAAACTTTGTACATTCTCCAAAGAAAAGATCTTAACAGAAACTACAAAGCATGCAGTATTTATTAACATCAAAAGAGGCTAGAGTTGAAGGAAGAAACAAGCTCAGATAACATCAGCATGGCAGTTTTACAAAGCAAAACTTATAATGTCTGTTTTCTGAAATAGTTATTAGTAAATAAAATATTTTCCTGAAAAAGTATTAGCGTATGAAACGGCTTCCTGGAATATGCTAGGTCTGTGAATAACATGAATGTTTTAAACTAATATAAAATAAAGCTATGCTAAATTTTGAATATATGTTTTGATATAAGCTGATGAAGAAGCAATTAAACTTGATCCAGTGATGTAAAAATGACAAAGATTTTTTGTCTAAGCTGAGTTAACAGAGAGTTACTTGGTAACTAGATATCCCTGCGTTCCAGTCCAGCTTGACAAAGAGAATAAACATTTCCATAATGTAAAAAAAGATATCAAGCAAATTTGATTTTGAAAAGATATAATGCTACTGATGTTAGATGGAACTGAACCACAGAGTAACTTATAAGGAACACACTGGTACTAAAAGCATATGGAACATGTAATGGTGTTGGCAAACATGCCACCTATAATCCTGGAATAACACCCATCACTTTCAGTAGTACCAAGATCTCTGCATTTAAGACACAAAATCATACTTTTCATACATTCATTGTGATCACTGTACCTTTAATTAATGTTGTTTACGTATGGATGCATTTATTTATTAATTTGGGAATAGCTATCTGAAACAAGTTACAACATGTCTTTCCTTTTACAGGTCACTCTGATTTGAAGAGTTGCACCCTATGAGATTGTGAAATACCCTAATATTTTAGGAGAAAATGTTTTCTAGCTTTTCTATAAATGATGCAATATCTCAAGATCTACTGAATCTCTCTTTTGGTAATAAAGTGAAAGTAATTATTTTGTATTGGCTGATATTATAGGGCAAACAATGTATTCAGCCAATCCACAGTTTCATTTCAGTAAGAAATGCCTCATTTCGGGAACAGAAAAAAGTGCCAAGCATAGGCAGAGATAACTCATGTTTAAGAGCATGTTGGGATGCATGCAGTGTCATACAAACAGTAAGTTCATCATAATGTTCTTTTCCACAACACCAATGGACAGTACTAAGCACTGATAATGTGATAGCCAGGGCTAGCATTCCACTAACCACAGCTGACTGTTCTTGCAGTGTCTGCACATTTAAAATGAATTTATTAGAACATCTAGGAACCAAGTAAAAGGACATCAGAAGAAAATATTAGCAGGCTAGGGACAGGAAAACAGGCCTGAGTTACTGTAGCCTTGTAGCTTAAGACAAATGATCCAGAGACAATCTACAGTCCAGAAATGTCAGGACTGCTCCCACTTGTAGAGTCAGCACATTTGCCAGTGTGACATTAAACAGAATACTGAGTAGGCCTCATTCATAAGAGAACTAACTAGCAAACTATGGCAACTCCTCTATTAGTGTTCATTGAGAGTTGTGATTGGCGGGTGTTTTCCTGTCTGGACAGGAAAGCATTTTCACAGTTGTTGTTGTTTCTTTCGGCTTATCCCGGGTTAGGGGTCGCCACAGTGGAGCTCCGGTCCACTAATGTCTGGTAGTGGATTTTTACGTGCCGAGTTACCAGCCCTGACGCACAACCTTCAACGAAGGCACGCCCATTCACGCATGCCTCCACACAGAAGATGCTCTAGCTGAGAATCGAACGTGACAACACCTTGCTGTGAGGCGACAACGCTACTGCAGCACCACTACCACGGGTAAAAGCATTTTTACAGTTAAACTACGAATATGAGATGGATATCTTCTCTATCCATTCATAACAACAGAGATACTTTTCTGTGTGGACAAGTGTGTGTGCGCGCATGTGCATGTCTGTACATGTGTGTGTGTGCACATGTGCATGTCTGTACATGTGTGTGTGTGCATGCACACATGCATACCTCTGTCTGTATATAAAGCATGCCTGTGCATCTGTCAGAGACATAGAGGTAGTTCACAGAGCATGAAGAAAAAAAAAAAAAAGCTACCACAGAAAATAGTAAGGGTTCTGCCTCAACCTTTAATACATCAATTGATCTGCGGGGTAAAACAGAAGGGTAAGAACAGGTGTCTAGTGGAGCCTGACTTTGAATAAATTTCATGTTAGGGAATTAATGCTATGGCAGTGATTCTGCATACCTGATGAATCTATTGCAAACTATGCACACCTGTCATATAATCCTTATAGGACAGTGTCTACTTGGTATGTGAGACATGTAATTTGCCAGCAGAGAACAAAGAAACTATAAAGAAGTGTTTATCCTATTCAAAGAAGTCTGTGGGTGTGGAGCTTTATCTGAGACCAAACACTTGGTCAGCAGTGTGTTGACTTTACTGCCTTTCAAACAGATTGTAGAGAAAGATAATAGTGCAGGGGGAAAACATTTTGAAAGGGGTGAGTTTACTCTGTACTTGTACTCTGTATTTGATTTTTTTAAGTAAAAAGTGTAGTGAATTTGTTGTGGTCTGCCATGTCAGCAGAAAGTGTTGAGTTACTTAAAATCACAGTGATTTCAGTACAAAATGACATTATCCATATTGTGACAGGAGATTTCTGACAATAGTTCGAAGGGAAGCACAGTTGATACTTGTGGTCTCACAAAATGGAGACTCAAGTAACACAGCCAGTGGACCACATCTGGTAGTATGTGAGATATGAGTGGTTGAAAGTTATATGGCTATCCACGGAACTCTGATTCTGGTGGACCCTTTGGTCTGTTAAACAGGAATGAGGATTCTTTGTATGCATTGCCCATCTCTGATGCTCTTCCCAGACTCATGCATACAATGTCAGTTGAATAGCTGGCTGAGGTGGTGAAAGTCAAGCTGTATCAATCACAGTGAAGAGCTCCAACTATACAGAGTATGATGCAGTAGTGGAAGCACAAACTCTCCTATTCTTCCAGGTGTACCTTTGAAAATGGTATCAGCTGTAATACTTGCACTGTACAACTAATATTATAGCTGACATCACAACCATATAAGATGTAACCTATATGTTACTAATCAAAAAGGAGACAAGTGTACCAATTTTGTAAAGCAAAATGAGAATGCAGACCGAAACTGTAATGGGAACATTTATCATAGTTGTTTGTATATTATAACACTTTTAAGAGCTTTTAATGCAGATCTCTTCTGAAAATGGGACCTGCTTAGAATGGCCAGTCCAGTTAACAAGAAGTGATAATGACAATATTTAACATATGTGAGCTTTATTATTCCCCAGTCATGCCACAGTACAAACGTAAAGCAAGAAAGTTCAATATCACTTTTATATCACATCTGTGTAGTAGTTATTCTGTGTTTTTATCCACCACTATAATGTCTCTGTGAAATAATACAGATGCACAATTAATGAAGCTTTATGACACTTCAAAGAACTAATTATAGCAAACTCCTTTTGAGCTATATTATTTCAGCTAGTCAACAATGTAGATGCAAAGGAACACCAGGCAACTGAGTGCAAGGTAAAGTCTGTGGAATTACAGTGACAACAACAGTGCAGAGTGTGTGTGTGTGTGTGTGTGTGTGTGTGTGTGTGTGTGTGTGTGTGACTGAATGAAAGTATAAAACCAAATGATGTATGTGTAACACTACAGCATATTCACATCACACTATGTGAAGTCATTTTACTTGTTTCCTAGGTGAACAAATCTGAATACAAGGCAACATAAAGTAACACTATAATAACTTAATTTATTGGTTTTCCAGATGAACTAATCTGAATGTGAAATTAATATGAGGAACCACTATACCTTGTAATTGAAGTTTAAGCCTAACAGAGAGACTGCTACCAGTGGCAAGTTACCGACTGGTCAAGTTGTGGGTGACTTCTGCTGTTGATTGGAAGAAATCCTCTGAGTGCCAGTGATGCATACAAATAGACAGGCAGTGCTGCTGCATAGCAGAAGTAATTGCAGGTGTATTTATACACATGACATTCAATGGTGTGATATGTTTTTGAGAATGATGTACCTTTTTGACCATATGTTAGTTGTTCTGCTATAGGACACGTTTATAAAAGCTTATGTGTTACATAAAGTAGGCATTGCACATGTTTAGAAATAATATAACTCATGCGGAGTTTGCTTAACAGCAGTTTCTACTGCTGTAAAGCCTGCATATATAGCTGACATAACATGAGACTAACATACTGCAGTTTGATTCCCATATGAAATCAACATACATAAGTGATTCTAAACCTTATATTACAATATAATATTATTATTATATTCACAATATTATACTGCCAATTGTATCAGCACAATGTTATCAGTGTGGTGGTAGCACATGAGAGTTTTAACTGAGACTGGGGGCAATCCTATAGCCACAAAAACTCTAACAGCAAGATTAGTTACAAAGGTCAGACATGTCAACATGTGTTAACACTGACATTTTTAACCTGATAGTCTGACTGAAAAAAATGTTTGACCCCTAGTGGGATAGAGCTTGTGTGCCTGCAACATCCCAAAGAAGGGTGATGCCCCATGTGCCACTGCATAGGTTAAAATGGCGACTCATCTCTTTAGGTAAATGTACCCTATGCATGATGTTTAGCCACACAGAATATGGGCCTGTAATGCATGGTTCCTTTGCCAGCTGACTGCAATCCAAGGAAGTATGATGCAGTATGTGATATGATATGAGCAAGAGCCAGCATAGCCAGTTGGAGTTTTATCAAGAATGATATGTCCTTTGAATATCAAACTGATTTATACAAGATACTTGTGTTACAAATGTATTAGAACGGTATGTCATTTGTATATCAAACTGATTTGTACAGATGTTTGTGCTGAAAATGTATTGGTGAGGTTTGTTTTTGGCAAAATGCATCAACAGTGCACCCTGCTGAAATTAAAAGAAATGTGCATGTATTATGGCAACTATGTTTTAAAAGGGGACACTGGGACAGCAAAGGTTAACTTTAACAAAAATAAGGCAAATGTAAATAAGCTGTTAAACCATTAAAATGGCACCCCACAGTGTTGAATAGGACCAGAGATGATAGGTTTAGGAAAAAGCCGTTTTTGTTAGGTCAGTAAAAAGAGGAGAGGCCCCAGGCACTGCCATAAATATTTTGATGTGTATTGTGAGCATCTGTGCTAAATTCCTGTCTTAGCTTCAAAGGGGAATACTGTAAGAACCTAGAGTTAGGTGAATAGATGAGGTCATTCTGCTAGCCCTCTTAGAAATTATATTTTAGATATTACAAAGAGAAATCTCAGAGTATTGAGTATTCCATTATGGGGAGCCTGACTAGAAAGACTCTCACCCACAGTATCTTGCCTTGCGATAGTAACTAACTTAACTAGGGAACAGTTAAGTTCTCTTAGAGTCGGTCATGAATATAGTGAAGCTTATTTTAGAGAGTTTTTTTCTTTATTTGTATGAGCCTATCTGTTAAGTTTTTCTTTATTTGTACAAGTCTGTCCATATATATAATATAATTGGTATAATTGGACACCCTTTGTTAAAGGCCTTAGAGTACCTGATTGGGGAATGTCTGAAGGCAGTGATAACTACCTTATAGTCTGGGCAGAAGGGGGCATAGGTAGTAAACTTGTGCCAGACTTTCCCAGGTGTGTGTGTTTGTGTGTGTTTGTGTGTGTGTGTGTGTGTGTGTGTGTGTGTGTGTGTGTGTGTGTGTGTGTGTGTGCAAATCAAATCTCTCAGAGTGTGTGTGTGTGTGTGTGTGTGTGTGTGTGTGTGTGTGTGTGTGTGTGTGTGTGTGTGTGTGTGTGTGTGTGTGCATGTGTGTGTGTATCAACTACTTGGGGCAAGGACACAAAGAATTGGGTTTACAGAGAGGGTGCTGGAGGACTTGGCTTGGACACACGGCTGTAGACCTAACCCTACAGCTGTACCAGTGGGGAGTCTTACTGGGAACCTGGAGGGAGATAGATATAGAGACATCCAGACCCCAGGCTGAGTGTGTTCTCTGTGTGCATATGAAACACAAAGCAGGCTGTGCAGACACAGGGAATGGGGGGGGTCTTCATTAATGTAATGTTACAAAGTTGTTTGGATTCACTTATGAGTGCTCTATCCACTTTGCTATAGAACTGCAGTTTGTAATTGATCTTGTCATGGTCATGTCATTTACTGTCTACTTACAATGGTCTGTGCAGAGTTGGTACACATTTTATGACAAATTTATAAGGAGACATTAATTCCACTAAACTCAGGAATTTAATATGCACATCATGTTTCAGCAGTCTTTGTATGCTAGTGTTGAAATGCTCATATTTAGAAAATTGAATACATAATTTCACGTTTGGCAAGAGTAGCATTTTCAAACCAGACTTATTGGTTTGGAGATAGATCATAAGGACTGGGATTTATTTATTTATTTATTTTTGCTAACCGATTGGGCTTGTCAGCAGCCCTGAGTAACATTTTCATCAATGTCTGTAGTAAAGGTAATAATAATTTTTATTAAGTTATGCTACACTGAAGAAAAAAAAAAAAGAAATGTAGAATATAATATAGAGAAACTTCCATCATGATGTTGTGGATTACTAGTGCTGCTTGTTTTGTATTTGGCCACGACTTTAAGGGAATTTTTTTTTTTTAACTGTGTAGTTCATTATAAACAAACAGACTTGCATATTACTGGATAGGCTTATTATTCTCTCAACACCATGGTTTAATGTAGCAAGGAAGTACAACTGCAGAATGGCAAATGCAAGACAAGTGGACATTTTTCCGTGTTAGTGATAATTTGAAGGTTAAGACTGACATTTTTCATTGTTCTGTGATATTTTCCATTAGTGGTCTGTTGATTGCACAGTTGTCACATCAGACTGTGTTGCATTTTCCATTATAACTAGCTGTATTAATATGTACAAAAAGACGTGGATTTTACTTTAACTACCATTTTCTAACTTATTTAATAGATTCTTGTGACAGTTTATATAATCTGTTTATATAATCTTTGTTAAATTTTTTATGACTTGCATGCTTGTACAAGCAGCACACTGTGGGGACAGGGTACAAAAAAAGAGACTCATTATCAGGGTAACATATTTATTTTATTAAGCCTGAACTTTTCCTACTGTGAGTCTATTTCAAGGTTTTTGTAAATATTCAGTGACGGTCCCCAAATATTTTTTGATCAAATTTCTAACCCATTTTTTACGATTACAAGGGAAAAGACAGTAACCCTACAATGAATTTACCATTTCATAGTTTAAACTAAAGCAATCATTTTTATGTTGCTGCACATAATTAGGGTCTTGTCACAATTAATGAAATGTGTACATGCATCTGTGTTACAGCAAGCAAATCAGATAAAGGAAGGCAATATATCCCAGAGTTGTGTGATCTCAGAAACAATGGAGGATTCAGTACTATATGAAGGTGACAATGGCAGTTTTGAACATTCTTCTAAGGAAAATAAGCACAAAGAACAATGTATTGCCATACATGATAGTGGCCCAACCACAACAATGCTTAGTCATATGTGTTTGAGGTACAGGTGTCTGTGAATGCAAATTAGTACTTGTAGCCATTTCTGAGGAAGCAGCACTGTATGATAGAGAGATGAAATTATAAAACTGCTGTGATTAGTAACCAAGCCAGAAATTGCAATCTCTTATTCAACATTATAAGCATACTCTTCATTTCATAGCTATGATGTCATCCAAGTCCTTGCCAGTTTTGTTCCATGGATGCTTTGTAAACAAATGATAAAGCAGTAAGGGTGTGTTGTCCTACTTTTGATGCATTTCATTGTGTGCACATTTGTCACGGTTTCAAATAAAATGACATTTCCTCCATTATCAGAACACACTGTACTGCATGCCAAAAAGGAATGTTACCTGCTGGCATTTTACAAGTTGCAGTGCCTTCATTATCATGTTTGTCTAAACTGCTTCATATCTCAGTAGAATTATCTATAACAGGCTGTGCAGATTTTCTTTATGATGTTTGCAGACAAAAGCTGTAGCTCATGAGTAGATTATGTCTAAGAATTCAAAAATAACCCATGTCACCATATATAACATGACATTTATCAAATACTGTCAAGTTCACTGATCCACCAATCAGAATTTTGTATTCTGCTGCTGCTTGTATACTTCTAATAGCACACATTCAACAATGTACACAGTTAATGAAAATGTGTTATATGTGGTCATACTGTGTGCCTTGTGGTGTCAACATTAATAAAGCCGTCAAAGAAGCAAACCAAAATGTTCAGTACAAGTGTAAACTATATTTTAAACTGCATTCACAATGGAGTCATTAATTTGCAGTGCCACTTTTTTAGACGTCAATGGCCTATATCGGGGTTAAGATCACTGCTACATTTATACACTCAAGAGGATTGTGTTCTTGTTCTTGCAAGCTGCTTTTATTTTGATGGTTCCAGAGTGATGTAGTCATACATAATATTTAATTGAAAGTATCCTGGAGCATTAGATATGTATGTAGGCATATATCATAGAGTCCAATGAATATGAGTTAATTCATTGGTGGTTGAAATGGTCTAATAAAAACATTAACTTTCATACGTTTGGATAATAGTAAAAAGACAACAAATATGCTCAGGGAGAAACCTGCTTCCTATATTATTTAGGACAGCAGGTTTGTATTATGACTGTCCCTCCTTCAGTATACAAATGGTGTTATAAGACATTCTTTTCAAGCTGGGGTAGTGTCTTCAGACCCTGGGGTACATATCATGAATATACTGATACACCCCTAGGGTAGTAATGTGGGCTGCTATGGTATATTTGATTCTGACTCATGTTAATATTTGAACAGTTTTCATTAGAGCTTGCATTCATGCTGTTTGGCATACATTAACTTTTAAATAAGGATTTCATAAACTTCAAATAGTTTAGATTAAACTATACATTATTTTAAGATGTATTTTAAAATCTGTTTTAAGAAGTGCATTAAAATGTTATGTATATACTAATAAATGTGTGGAATCTAGTTACATAATTTTAATAACATGATTTATTTATGTGAGTATTTAAACAACTTAATTGGGATGTTTACTAGTTCTGAGGAAGTCCATGTTATTGGCAGCAGGATGAAAGCACATTGTTATATTAATTTGTGCTAAACTTGTTATATTAAAGTACATTTCAAGGCTCAATTACTTGTCTGCCTGGTGTTTCCTGGAGTTGAAAAAGCATCCATACATGCATTTATACATTACAATGTGTTGTTATGCAGGACACATGGATACTGCCTGAATGTTTGACAACTACAGTGAATTTGTATTGCCTTGGCTTTAGTGTATGCATGTCACTGCCTCAGTAATATGTAGTCTATGTAACAGTTAAATTGAGTTCATGTTTTATCTGTATTGCTAGACTGATACTATGTTATGTTTTATAACCTTGTGTTACTGTAGAAGAATGTTTACTACAGAGTGACATACTCTGATTTTTATATTGTGTTTAACCATTATGTCATGGCTGACTAAAAGTGTCCACCAGAGTTGGTTGCCAATTTTATATGGCTTACTGTGTACATGTACTACAATAAGACAAGAAAACACTGTCTTATATGGGTAATAAATTGTTTTCTTTACATAGGCTAAATGCCAAGGACTATGAGGTAGTTGAGCTTCACTGAACTACAACTGGAATTTGACATATAATATGACAAGACTTCTTTTGTGAGTTTACCCATTTTAAATAGTTCCCATACATTTAAGTAACCTCAATAGTGATTAAATCCCACATGGCTGTCATTTTTGACAGTTCAGTGGCTGATCGAATATTAACAATTTAGCACTGTACTAGCTCTGTAAGCTTGTGGTAGCCATTTTGAAAGAGAATGAGCTCTGAATTTGGCCAGCTGACCTCTAGAACAGGGTGAATGTTTTGTCAGAATGTAGTGCACATGGCCGCCATAGAATGATTAGTGCATTACATACCAACATTAAGAGGTAATATATATGTATGTCACTTTTCTGCTGTAGCTGCATTTGTTCTTCATGTTTTCCAATGTTAATGGAAGTGGAGTCATCTCTCTGCTGTGAAGTTGCACAACACGTCATCCAGGTTTTCAGATTGCTCCTTTGGATGAGAAGATTTTTACAGGCAGTCTATTTATTATTGATTGACATTTGATTACTGGGAAAGTTGGACTGGGTGATTGCCCATTTTCAGTAGAAGCTCAGAAAGAAAAGCTCCAAGTATTTAAAAAAAATTTTAAAGAACAAAAATTTTACAGTCCTTAAAAACAATTATGGCGGTATTCATAGTTATCTGTGCAAATGCGATAGAGGTATCCCTGATGTTTGTGAATGAGCATAGCTAAGCCATGATTCTTACAGGCAATTTACAGTGATGCAAAAGACATTATGTAGAATAAGAAAGATGCAAATGAGAAATTTTGTAAAGCAGGTTGCCATTCATATCCAAGGTGCAATGTATAAACTTTCCCCCAGCCATCTCCTCAGTAGTTTATCCAAGTCTGTACAAGCACCCAGGGATAGCCTTTGGTCAAGTGGTGCCCTAGGCAAAAGGGCCCCAGAGCACCCCCCAGACCATCCAGTGCTCCAATCATGGTCTACCTACACCACACAGATTACTTTTTTTCTTCCTTTTTTTCACAGTTTGTCTTACTTTTCAGTTTTTTTCTGTATTTATTCAACATATTTTAAAGAAACTACAAAGAAATAAACAAAATAAATACTGGATATAAGAGGAGAGGGGCTTATAAGGGCTGAAAAAGCACCCCTGGCTAGAGCAATGCTCTAGGAGGCCACCTAGTTGGCCTATGCCTAACGCCGGCTATGCAAGCAATAAAATGAAACCCTTCCCTCACTGATGCCTTCAGCAGTATGTCCAAGTATGCACAAGTACTGAAATAAAACATTTCCCCCCAACAACCCCTTCAGTAATCTGCAATGTATACACCAGTATGTCCCTGACATCAAAATGGAGCCATCCCTTCCCCTCACATCTCTGTATTTTTCTGTTAAATCACTGCTTACTGGCATAAATTCAGGGCCATTAAGACATTTGGTATGCAAATGAGCTCATTATGGTTTCATCTCTATGAATCCTACTGATACGCAAATGTGTAACACCATCTTATCTATATATCATTACCCCCCATCACTTATAAAAGGCCTTCACATTTACATATTCATCCTAAAAATCTGGGATTTGCATATGCATCCAGCACAGCTCTTTACATATTACTGCTACAAAAATGTGAAGCCTCAAACTTTTAATACTGGCATATACCAATTCAGACATAATATGAAAACATTGGTTAAGAATAGCTTTAACTTGTAGGACAATGATTTAATATTTAGAGAAATGTAGCCACTTTATAGAGAAATTAAGGTAAGTTAGTGTAATGCCCCTGCACTGGCTCAGTAATCAAGGAGCCTCAATCCTCACCACTAGCACCAGTGAGGGACGTGCACATTGAGAGGATGACAAGTACACACACAGCAAAGTACAATTTTCCTTAAGAGCACACAGAGATCATAATCAGTCTGGGGTTGGTTTCTCCCCCTCTCTCTCTCTAGAAACCCAATAAGACTCCCCACTGGTACAGCTATAAGGTTAAGATCTCAGCCAAGTGGTCAAGCCAAAACCTCCAGCACCTTCTCTGTCCAACCAATGCTTCGTGTCCCTGCCCAATTAGCTGACACACACACATACACACACACTTGGAGATTTGATTTATATACAAACACACAAACACCCCTGGGGAAGGCTGCCACAGGTTTACTAGCTATGCCCCCTTCTGCACAGACTAAAAGGTAGTTATCATTGCCACCAATCAGTTCTACTTATCAGCTGCTATAAGACCCTTCCCAAAGGGTGACCAATTCTACTGTGTAATGTTACTATTATCCAAATGGTAAGTGTACCAACAGGAAGGCTATTTATGAATGGGCTATACAGTGTCACCAAATACATATGTAAGTACACTAAGAGCTTAAATATCTCTAAACAAACCAGCCACAATTAAAAGGTTTAAATATATTTACTAATAAATAATAAAAGCATAAGGCAATACTCAATAACAAAACACAGTGACAACAGAGTTCCGAATCACAGGAAATACTTGAAAACAACATTGCAGGACAGTGTCACATAAATACAGAAAACATCTGAACTACTCTTTACTGTATTCCTATCTATATCTAAGAGATATTAAGCCCTAAATGGCTTACTTACAGAGTAAGACAATTGCTGATGAGAGGATGTTGTCAGATCGAAATACAAAATGCACAGACTTTCTCTGAGAGATAGTTCTTAAATTAATAATACACATTAGTGCTGAGTTACTTGGATGACATCACTATTTGACACCGCTGCTTTCAATTCCCAGGCTAACAGAAATTTAAAATGTAGCATTTCTGGGTCAAAAATACTTATCTCTTAGAAGTTTGCATGGACTGGAAGTTGTAAAACAGTTAGATGCTTTTACCTTTGAAACCTGTAATTATTTCTGTTTCCAGACAATAGAAAGAATTTCTAGCTGAAGAAATTCTGTCTGCTAGCTGAGATAAACACCATCATAAACAATTCACTTATTTTCTTAGAGATTGCAAGTTAACTCTGTTCTTTTCCAGTAAGGAACACTGTGGTTACATTCCTGAAGCTCAGCACATGATATATAGTTTTCTTACATTTGTAAGACAAGCATGCAAACCATATTACTATTCACAAATAACAGAATTATTTACAGAATTCTAGCTAGTTAGGCTGGTAGCCTCACAATCCCCCCCCCCCCATGAGAACTCAAGCTAGTTTTTTAAGTAACCCTTGAGAAACATTGCTTGAGAGGGTTGAACCTATCTGGGAATACCTTACCCCATTCTCTGTCTTGAGAGCCCATCTGTGTTGGCATTGTTAACCCCACTGTGGTGCTGCACTGTCATATCATATTTTTGCAATCCTAGGCTCCAGCTTAGTAACTTAGAATTCTGCTCGCTGGCTTGATGTAGCCATGTTAAGGGATTGTGGTCTGTAACTACAGTGAATTTCCTTCCATACAGATAAGGCTGAAGTTTCTGCAGTGTCCATACTATGGCCAGACATTCCTTTTCTACAGCTGCATAGCATTCCTCCCTGGGTTGGAGCCTACAACTGAGATAAACCAATGGGTGCTCTTCTCCATCTAAAGAACCCTGGCAAAGTAAAGCCTCTACCCCATGGTGTGAAGCATTCACCTGCACAACAAATTCTTTGCTGTAATCTGGACTGCCTAACACAGGGGGTCCTCCCAAAGCTCCTTTAAACTTCCGGAATGCCTGGTCACATGCTGGGGTCCACACTAACTTATCTGGCCTGTTTTTCCTTGTCAGGTCTGTGAGGGGAGCAGTTATGGTGCTATAATTGGGGACAAACTTTCTGTAGTACACTGCTGTCCCAAAAAATGCCCTCACCTGCTTTTTGGTAACAGTTGTAGGTCATGCTTGAATGGCTTCCACTTTGGCAGGTTCTGGCCTGATCTTACCACTCCCCACTCAATGTTTTAGGTAGCAGACCTCTGCCATACCCACCTGACATTTGCCGGGCTTAATGGTCAACCCTGCCCTCTGTAGTCTTCCCAGTGCCTCCCTAACATGCTGAAGATGCTCTTTCCAGGAATGACTGTAGATGGCAATATCATCAGGTAAACAAGGGCAAAATCTTCTGCTCCTGCTAGGATATGATCTACCAGCCTCTGGAAAGTTTTCTGGAGCATTTTTCATCCCAAAGGGCATCTTTGTGAACTCATACAAGCCAAAAGAAGTTACAAAGGCTGACCTGTCTCTAACACTGGGAGTCAAGGGCACCTGCCAGTAACCCTTGGTAAGATCAGTGGTGGTAAGATACTTCGCCCCACACAGTTGCTCTAAGGCTTCATCTGTCCTAAGCATGGGGTAAGCATCTGACTCTGTGTGACTACTTAATTTCCTGTAGTCCACACAGAATCTGGTGATGCCATCCTTCTTTGGTACCAGCACCACTGGGGAGGCCAAGGGACTGCTGCACTACTGAATTACCCATAGTTCCAACATTTCCTGTATTGTCTCCCTCAGAGTTGGTTTGACTCTCAGACATTCTATAAGGGGCCTGCTTAATAGGCCTTTGGGGTTCTGTATCCATATGGTGCTGCACCAGGTGGGGTGCACCCCAGTTTCCCAGTGAACATGTCCCCAACCTCCTGTAACACTGCTTGGATCTCTCAACCCTGGGTAGGGGATAGCTAATGGGACATTGCTACCCCTTCCACTGAGGTGTCAGTCTGAGCCTCACTGAGATCATCAGTCACCAGATCTCCTTCAGACTCCTCCTACAATCCATTGCAAAAACTCAGCACAAGGTCCTCCCTATCATGGTAAAGTTTCATCATGTTAATATAGTACAATTTATGCCCCTGCCTCCTGCCTAGAAGTTCTACCATGTAGTTAACATCACTGACTTTTCTTACCACTTTTTAGGATCTCTCCCATGCTGCCTGCAGCTTGTTTTGTCTGACAGGAATGAAAACCATTACCTGCTGCCCTGCAGTATACTCTCTAGCTCGAGCATTCTTGTCATACCAGACCTTTTTCTGCTGTTGGGCTTCTGCCAGGTTCTCCTGGGCCAACCCCATGAGTTCCCCGAGCCTTGTCCTGAGGTTTAGGACATATGCCACAACAGACTTCTTGTGGGATTCACAGTCACCCTCCCACTCATCTTGTGGGATTCACAGTCACCCTCCCACTCATCTCGTATTAAATCTAGAGGTTCCCTTAACCTATGCCCATACAACAACTCAAAAGGTGAAAAACCAGTGGATTCCTGTGGAACCCCTCTGTAAGCAAACATATGGGGCAAATATTTGTCCCACTCCTACTCCCACTTGAACTGGTCTGCAAATGCCCATAGCATGGTCTTGAGTGTAGAGTTGCTCTCATAAAGACCATTAGTTTGGGGATGGTAGGGGGTGGTCTATAGGTGCTTCACCCCACAGTACTTCCACAGACAAGCCAGCAGGTCTGACATGAAATTGGCAGCTCTGTCAGTCAGTATTTCTTTTGGGAAACCTACCCTGCTGAAAATCTCTGACAAAGCATTTGCCACCTTTTCTGCCTCAATGGAAGACAGAGCCACTGGCTCAAGGAATCTGGTAGCATAATCTACTATCACTAAGATATACTTTTTCCCTGTGGAACTTGGGGTACTCAGAAGCCCCACAATATCGATAGCTACCCTCTGAAATGGCTCCTCTATCACAGGCAA
Organism: Protopterus annectens; assembly: GCF_019279795.1. NCBI lineage: Eukaryota > Metazoa > Chordata > Ceratodontiformes > Protopteridae > Protopterus > Protopterus annectens. The sequence goes on along the minus strand of NC_056743.1, from coordinate 662,986,831 downwards.
AGGCATCAAAGGAGCTTTTGCATTGTCTCCTGCCTTACCTACCTTTTGGCACTGCTCACAGGTCCTGCATTAACCTGTTACATCTCTGGAAATCCCAAGACAATAGAGGTTCTGCATAATACAACTCTGTATGTTTTATGCCCATATGACCAGCAAAGGGAATATCATGGGTATGGCTAGAAGTGCCATATGGTAGGATCTAGGCACTACCAACTACTGCATTATCGCACCCTCTAGCCCTCTCTAAGGGATCCACTGTCTATATAGAAAATGCTTTGTCCCAGTATACAGATTCCCCCTTCCTTTTAAAATCAGGTGCCTCACTAGCTACCTCTCTCAGGCCTTGTAATGTAGGGTCTGACAGCTGAGTCTGTCTCAACTCTCTCTTTGTAACACTTCCCAGCTTCCCTTCCACAGGAAGTCTGTCATCCTCTGACAGTGGTGTCTTACTGTCAGCCTGGGTACTACTACTCACCTCTGCCCTTGCAGTCACTCTGGCCAAGGGAACATCAGTACCCATAAGAAGCTGTGGCTAACCTTCAGTGTCACTGCTACAGGGTAGCTCCCTTCTTGAAGTGGCCACCTCACCAGTCCTGGCTGCAAGTTTGCAGTCATTCTGGGTCTCCTCCATGGTACCCGACCCAAATGCTTGTCTCCAAACCTGACTGCGTGTAACTGCATGAACACACAGTACTTACTGCACTATCAAAATCACTCCCTATCAGGACATCTACAGGGATATCCTGAAACACACCTACTTGCTTGTTTCCTTTTCCACCCTCCCAGTCAAGGTGAACCCTAGCCAAAGGTATTTGGAATGGGGTCCCTACTAAAGCTTTCACTGGAGTAGACTGCCCAAACAAGTAGTACTCCTCTGTAACCATTGCAGGCTTCACGATGATTAGGTCAGAGGCTGTCGCTCTCATAGAAAAGGTCTCCTTCCCATTCACTAAAATAGGATATAACCTCTTGTGGTAGTTTGGTATCCTTGTTGTCTTCAGCAACCTACTGTCATACCTCTCAGCTGTACAGATTTTAACAGAATGTCCAGATTTTTGCCTCATATATTTGACCCATTTTTCATAACATTGTGGTTTTGTGGCAATTTAGTGGCAAGTCATTAAAGACTGTACTTAGAAAATAATGACAGGCATTTAAGTTTCAGATGTCAAACCCTTCAGAAAATCCATGCTAAAGCAAAACCTGATATTCTGTCACCTTTCTAAGTTTGTAAGTGCAATATTAAAAATTATCACTATTTTGGGCCTTTGGCCCATTTTTATTAATGTATTTTTCAAGTTTTCTTGCTGTAAGAAGTTGATAGGTATGCCTACTGTTGGCATTTTGTCAGTCCCACTTACTGGCTCTCCCAGCTTTTGTTGCCCACCTTGTCTTTGTGGACATCTATATGCTACCTTCTCGCAATGGTTGTATTTAAAATATTTAACCAAAGTTCCGGAAAGTGTACCTGAACTAGTGACTTCTCCTGCTACTGGTGGACTCTGTTGGCAGAGTTGGGGCTGCCCACCATGGGTTCCCTTAGAACCAAGAAAAGCACTGGGTGTCCCTTTCCTGTGCAGTGATGCCCTGCTTGCTAGGAATTGGTCTACCCTCTTCCCCAACTCATCTACAGTAAGGCGCACTCTATCAGCTAACCAAATTCTCATGTGCTCAGGCAAAGTGCTAAGGGCTTGTTCCCTCACCAAAAGGTCTGCTAGCCCTTCAAAAGTGGTGACTGGCATCCACTTACCTACCTATGAAAATAAGTGTTTAGTTCAGCAACATGTTCACACACACTTTCATCTGCCTTGCATCTATGCTCATGAAACTGTTTCCTATAAGCTTCAGGTGTTAACTTAAAACATTCTAGCAAACAATTCTTTACAACATTATAATTTAAGCAGTCATTATCAGACAGTTAGGGAAGAACAGTTACAGCTTTACCATGGAGTAAGGGGGTCAGGAACTGTACCCAGACCTCTTGGTCAACATCATACTGTTTACATACCCTCTCAAACATATCAATGATACTATCAAAATGATCCCCTTCTGTAAATTGTGGAAGAAATTTACTGACATTTGTTGCTTCTGGGGTTCGGTTACTCCCTTCACCATTACCTCCATGACTCTGGTGAAGAGTCCGCATCTCCTTTTCATGTTGCCTCTGCCTCTCTTTTTCCTCAGTATCCAGGCATCACAGTTTCTCATTTTCTTCAGTCTCTAGATGCCTAAGTCTCTCTGCTGCTTCTATTTCCAAATGCTTGTCCCCTAACTCAAGTCTCTAACTCCAGATGAATTTTTAAGTCCTCTGTGGAAAGGCTGAGCTGTCCATTTTCTTAGAGTCCTCTTGGTTGTTAGTCTCTGATGTAACTGCAATCATGTCTGCTTTAGTCAGGTTGACATGCAGCAGTCCTTTAGCCTGGCACATATCAGCCAACTGGCTCATTGTCAGCTTTCCATACTCCTCTGCTGACATGCTTGCCTGCTCTTCTTGACTAACTAAACTAACAAAAAAAATCAAGTGTGATATGAACTCTGAATGTTCACTGCATGGCTGATTATGAGTACAAACACCTTCCAGTCAATAAATACGATATAACTGGTGAAAAAAGTGTCTGGTTCCAAGGAATGAGACAAAAGTTACTGATGTATGGTTAGGATGAACTATTTAGTATTCATGAAATTAATATTCATGAGATCTAATTGGTGTGCTACAGGATTGGATAATTTGAATTAATTAGTATTATTTAAAGGCTGTTAGTCTGAGAATTAGAGTTCTGGTGAAGTCTATGGAGGATAGATGAAAGCGCTTAACCAGATGTACTAATAAAAGACAGTTTTAGTAACTTTTGTCTCATTCCTTGGAACCAGACACTTTTTTTCACCAGTTATATCATATTTATTGACTGGAAATTGTTGGGTTTAACTGGTGTCATTACTTTCTTAGTACAAACACCTTCAGTGACCACTGTACACAGACTACAGGAATTCAATATCCACACCACTACAAGCCAATTAATATGTGATGTGGCTGTCTCACCACTATCAACCAATTAATATGTGATGTGGCTATCCCACCACTGCCAGACAATTAATATGTGATGCCCCTGCACTGGCCCAGTAATCAAGGAGTCTCAATCCTTATCACTAACACCAGTGAGAGACATGCACATTGGGAAGATGGCAAGTACACACACAGTAAAGTGCAATTTCCCTTAAAAGCACACAGAGATCACAGTCAGTCTGGGGCTGGTTTCTCCCTCTCTCTCCAGATCCCCAATAAGACTCCCCACTGGCAGAGCTATAGGGTTAAGATCTCAGCTGAATGGTCAAGCCAAAACCTCCAGCACCCTCTCTGTCCAACTAGTGCTTTGTGTCCCTGCCCAAGTAGCTGACACACACACACTTGGAGATTTGATTTATAAACAAACACACAAACAGTCCTGTGGAATGCTGGCACAGGTTTACTAGCTTTGCACCCTTCTACCCAGACTACAAGATAGTTATCACTACCACCAACCAGCTCTACTTATCAGCTGCTTTAAGACCGTTCCCAAAGGGTGACCAATTCTACTGTGTAATATTACTATTATACAAATGGTAAGTGTGACCAACAGCAAGACTATTTAGGAGTGGCCTACACAGCGTCATCAAATACATATGCAAGTATTTTAAGAGCTTAAATATCTCTAAACAAACCAGACATAATTAAAAGGTTTAAATATATTTTATAATAAATAATAAAAACACAAGACAATACAATAACTCAACACAGTGACAACAGAGTTCAGAATCACAGGAAATACTTTAAAACAACATTGCAGGACAGTCTCACATAAATACAGAAAACTTCTACACTACTTTTTATTGTATTCCTATCTATATCTTAGAGCTACTATGCCCTAAATGACTTACTTACAGAGCAAGACAAGTGCTGATGAGGGGATGTTGTCAGATCCAAAGACAAATACAAAATACACAGACTTTCTCTGAAAGTTCTTAAATTAATACACATTACTGCTGCGTTAGCTGGATGACATCACTATTTGACACCTATGACTTAAGTTCCCAGGCTACCAGAAACTTAAAATGTAGTACACCTGTGTCAAAAATACTTATCTCTTAGAGGTTTGCATGGGCTGGAAGTTGTAAAACAATTAAATACTATTACCTTTAAAATCTGTAATTATCTCTGTTTCCAGACAACAGAAAAAATTTCTAGCTGCAGACATTCTGTCTCCTAGCTGACATAAACACCATCGTAAACAATTCACTTATTGTCTTAAGAGTTTGCAAGTTAACTCTGTTCTTTTCCAGTAGGGTACACTATGGTTATATTCCTGAAGCTCAGCACATAACATGCAGTTTTCTTAAATTTGTAAGACAAGCATACAAACCATATTACTATTCACAAATAACAGAATTATTTCCAAAGTCTAGCTAGCTGGGCTGGCAGCCTCACAGTTAGTATAATACAAACAGGAACTGCAATATGAAGTGAAAAAAAAAGCAGGGTTACAGCATATTTAGAAAGAGTCAGTGAAGAGAAATATATTTAAGTAAGGAAGTGAATGAAGAAGGGAGACCAAGGAGGTGTAAGGTATGAATAGGTACTTGTTCATATTAAAGGATCCAGTTTATCCCAGGGTTGATCAAGAACAGATAATTTCACTAGGAAGTCTTTCAGAATAGTTTTAAAGGACTAGAGGAATGGTATTGACCTGATGGATACAGCTAAGGGGTTCCAGGCCTTAACAACATTGTATGAAAACAAACCACAAACAGCAGATTTCATAGATTTGTCTAGTGACAGGAATTTTTGGTCATTGTATCAGTGACAGATTGGGAACATAGTTTTGCAGAATGTTATTCAGTGCTGAACAAACAGGTGTAAGTTGGATAATTTTATAGGTAGGAGGAAGCTGTGTTTGTTATTTGAATGGGTAGTTCTAACCAATTTAGGCCTTTTAGTGCAATACAGTGTTTGGCTCTAAAAGGGGCGTGCACTACTAATTTAGCCACATTGTTCATGTTTTGATTTTTGTAATGCCTGGAGGTTAGTAAGGATGGGAGAATCATAAAATACTGAGGGTGGAAGGAAGTAAGGGCAAGTGTAGTTTTAGTTGTATTGGTAATAAGGTATTTGGCTCTGTAATGCATCCTTAGTTTTGTATATGCAGGTCAAATTTAAGATCATCTGCTGTCATTCCTATTATAAGTGAGAAGGAATTTCAATGATTATATTAAGAGAATTAAGAGAAAGAATTTTAAATTTTGTTTTTTCATGAAAGAAAGATATTTGGGGAAAAAAGTCATAGTTTTTGGGGGAGGCTGAGCATGAGTTGTGAGTTACAAAGCCATGTCTTAGTAGCTGTTAAAGCTTCCCAAGTAATTTTTGGAAATGTGCAAGGTTGTCTGATACGCATATCAGTGTAGTGTCATTGGTGTATTATATAGGGGAGGTCTGTTGTGTGGATGTGTAGACAATGTTGATGAGTATGTTAAAGAGGACAGGACCAAGGATAAAGCTTTGTGGTACAACAGTGGTGACCGGGAGGTATGGAGATAGGGATGAGTGTCATTTTATTGAATGATACCTATTGGACAAGTAGATTTTTGAACCATGAGGACATTTGAATTAGAAGTTTACAGCTACAAACTCTGGTGAAGGCTTTAGACAAGTCTTGAAGCAAGGTGGCGACTAGTTTGCTGAGATCTCTAGCTTTATTGACAGTATCTGCAAATGTTAGAAGTGCAGTTTTTATATTATGGGAGTGAGAAAAGTCATGTTGTGTGGAGGGTAGAAGTTCTTCCTTCTGGAGACACTTTATGAATTGTTTTTGAATACATTTTTCAAGTACTTTGGAGAAAAGGGATAATACTGCTAAAAGTCTAAAGTTAGTGATGTTTGCTGACTTTTCTCCTTTGTGTAGAGAGATAATGAGCATTTTTCCAGAGATAGGTAACATGGGATTCCTGGACTGATCTGTTTATAAGAATTGAAACAGGATAGGCAAAGATATTAGCTTCTATTTTAGGGTACTTGCTTGGAAGGTCATCAGCTGAAGTAGAACATGGTTTGAGCTTGTTTAGGAGTAGTTTTATATAGGATGTGGGACTGGTTTTAAGGTGCAAGTAGATGTGAGGACATGTGGGTGTTGGGTAGGGTTGGGATTAGAAGTTAGGGAATCATTGATTAAGGATGTTATACTATCTGTGAAATTAGAGTTGAATTCTATTGCAATTTTTAGTGATGAGTTTTGGGGAGAGGGGTTAGGTTGAATTTTTGCCCCGGATGCAACATTTCTTTTAATGGCTGACCAGAATATTTTATGGTTGTATTTACTTTTGCTTTGAAAGTTGTTATAGTATATATTTTTTGTTGTTGTTTTCATGTGTTCACTTGTTAGTACAGTTGAAGTGCATTCTGAAATTTGAGCTATTTTGATGTTTTAAATTTTTGCCATTCTTTCCATGCTTTTTCTCTATCTGGCTTTAGCACTCTACTCTTTTTTGGATAGCCAAATTGCATTATTTGTTTAAGTTTTTTTCCTTCTAGGTAGTGCAAGGATAGTTAGGATATTTAGGACGTGATGATAGGAGGTGCTGTCAGCTATGAACAGGAGAGGTGGGGCAGTGGATGTGTGACATGTGCCGGCACAGTTGACTGGAATTTTGTAAATAATGATGTGTCACCTGTATATCAATCTGATTTGTGTGGATGCTTGTGCTGAAAAGGTATCTGTGAGGTTTGCTTGCATTGAAATGTATCAACAGTCTACCCTGCTGGAAGGGAAAGAAGTGTACATGTATTATTGCAGCTGAATTAAATGTACATGTTTTGACAGACAACTGGAGGTGAAGAAGTAGATCTTAAACTTTATAATATATCTTAAATTAAATTACTTTGTGGGTTAAGCCATAAAGATGTTATCCTACAGTTTTGAATGCAGCCAGAGATGCAATGTTTGTGGTAGAGAATCGGTTGTAGATCCTGTAGGAAGAGTGGAATAGTTTCATGGTTTTGTAACTTCCAGTAGATGCACCACATTTGAGCAAGGCTCTGTCTGTGTGTGAGGTGGCACATAGGTGCTAAAATCCTGTCATCTTCTAGTGATGGGAGATTGTGTGGGAAGCAGAGTCAAATGACCAGATGGGATGTCATTGTGGAATCAGCTTTCAAGTAATGTTTACATATTAGTAGGAAATTGCTCTCAGCCTTCTGTATTCTGTCCTGGATCTGTCAACAAGGACCATCACCCATCTTGCCTTGTGGTAATAAGTAACTTAACTAGGGAACAGCAATTCTTTTAGGTTAGTCAGGAAAATATAATGAGATCAGAAGTACGGTTTTTCTATAACTGTGTGAAACTTTCCATCGGTGTTATTTTTAGTATCTCCTGTGACGGAAACTCTGGTATTCACTGTAAATAGATGTTTAGTGTCTACTTCTTTTATTATTTATAATTAAATATATTTAAAATTTTCATTGTGGCTGGTCCTTTTTAGAAAATATTTAAGCTTTAAAAGTATTTGCATGTATGTATTTGGTGATAACTGTGGCCACTCTTGAAAGCCTTGCTGTTTGGTCAACATTACCATTTGTATTAATGTTAATTTCACTCAGTATAATAGGGTACCCTTTTAAGAGCCTTATAGCAACTAACTGGTGGCAGTGAAACTACCATATAATCTAGACAGAAGGTGGCATAACTAGTAAATCTTTGCCAGCCTTTACCAGATGTAGGTGTGTGGGGTCCATGTCAGAACAACAAAAAATCAAAACATCGAATGCTCACATGAGCGAATAATCAGGAACTCAAAATCACTATTGCGGGGGGAGCACATTTGTACTCCGAGATCACACTACAGTGAGGAAAGGGCAAATATTTTGTTGTTCACTGTACTGCGATTGCAAAAAAACAACATAGACTTCCTGATTATTCGCTCATGTGAGCGATCGTCCTTTTGAGTTATCGGAATTCTAAAGTAGACCCAGTGTGTGAGTGTGTGTGTGTGTGTGTGTGTGTGTGTGTGTGTGTGTGTGTGTGTGTTTCAGCTACCTGGTCAGCAACACAAAGCACTGGTTATACAGAGTGGGCCCTGGAGGTCTTGGCTTGGGCACTCTGCTGAGGACCTAATCCTACAGCTGTGCCAGTGGGGAATCTTAATGAGGACATGGAGGGAGACAGATATAGAGAAATGCAGACCCTGGGCTGACTGTGCTCCCTGTGTGCTCTTAAGGAAAATTGTGCTTGATGCAGAGAGGTCTGCAAATGGAAGTACTGAGTGTATCCATTTGAATTCCAAATGAGCACCCCTCTCCAGTGTCAGTGGTGAGGATTCAGGATTCTTGATTACTGGTCCAGAGTGGGGATGTCACATAGGAAAGTTGTATTAAATTAATTTACAGTATAATCTAAGGGAAGAGTTTTTAGGATGTTCCTGTTAATAGCTGCTAGGGTATTAATGAACATTTCTGGGTTAAACTTGGACAGGTTGCATGTTGTCTTTATAAACATGTTTGAGTGGATGTGTGAGATGATCACTGAGAGACTCAGACATTTAACCCATGGTAGTGAATTTGCCAGGGTCTGATCCTAGGATCTAGTCTAATAAGGAATTTGATGTCTTGTTATATAATGTGTGGGGCTATTAATTAGTTATGTGAAGCCATATAAGTTCATGTTATATGCAGGATAGGTAGAGGTTATGACTAAAAATTGATACTGACATCAACTTGTAGAATTTTTTCTTGTAGAATTGTTGTGGATATCCAATGTAGGATATTTCCAGTGTAGCTGTATAGTCATCAGGAATGATGCAAAGAACAGTAATACATTTTTGTTCAGGAAAGTAATAGGAAACTGTGCAAAATTGAATTTCAGTATTGGTTTGTTGTAAAGAGAAATGTGACAGGTTTTGGTAAATATTAGAGCAATACCACTACCCTTCTGATTTTATACAGTCATTATGGATGATATTATAGCTGGGGTGGTGTAAAGAAGTCTACTTTATTGTTTTCAGCAGAGGGGGTTACTTTATTTTTATTTTATATTTGTTTACTGTGGTAGTACACTGATCACAAATGACCATCGTTTTGGCAAAGCCAAGGTGAAATAAATCAAAAACAAAAATAATGAGAAAAAAACTAAGAGGGCAGAAAGTAAATAGGACTAAAAGAAATATATAACAATTGTGAATAGTAGTAGATATTAAATACTGTATATGATTATATCTTGGCAGAGATGCTGTGAGGAAATAAGAGACTAGGGGGAAGGTAGAGTTGTAAGGCGTTAGTTGAACAGAGAGGTAAAGGTAGTGGATGAGAAGTAACTTACATGATGTGTCTTGCCATATTATAAAGTATATTTAACTATGGTTTGGAAACATTTTCAAGTTCAGCTCAAAAGAGGGAAAGAAGATTGCAATTCCTTTGTTTAGGGAGTAGGATTCCCATAGCTTGGGCAGAGAAAGAGTGGATGGGTAAAGTGTAGCCTTGTTTGTGGGGTTGCTTGTAACCTCAATGACATCAGAGCAACTGAGAGCATGCTTTGTATAGTGCCACACACCACACCAGGGTAGGGATGAACATGCTATATATGTCATCACAAAAACATTTTGCACCTTCCCACTTTTGAGTGCAGGCACCTATATAGCACATCACCACATTATAAAATTTACTTTAATGAACTGCAAATTTGAGAGAGCCAAGGTCATAGCTGCAAAGGTCCTTGGACTGCCACTGGTCCAATTATTTTGTTAGCAAAATAATAAGTACGCACATAAAATAAATAAATAAAATAGCTTCATTTAAATAACATGATATTGCAACTGTATCACTAAAAGCAAATAAAATATAGTAAAGTGATCCAAATATTATAGTCACAGCCATATCAACAAGTTACTAAACTAAATGCATAAAGTGTAAGCTATGCAGGGGTCCTGTATCCCCTGCATCCCCTACATACCTCTGAGGTACTGCATCCTCTGGGTCTGTATTTTTAGTCTGCAGAGAGGAAGGGACTGTTTTTTTTTTTCAAACACAACCATGTGCTCTTCTCACTTTGACACACGGTAAGCTTTTTTTTTTTAAATATATATAGATTTTTTTTTTACAAGATTACCTTGTATGTTAGTTTTTTTTTGTAAAATGGATTCACTTTTAAGAAGATTATATAGTAATACTTTATAATTCTTTTTCACTGAATAAAAGTCAATGACTTAATATTTGTAGCTCTGTTTTTGTCACACGTGTTGGAAGGGTTTGCCCACAAAATGCTTAACACCTCATTTACACAAACACGGTGAAATGAAGTTCTTTGTAAATTAAAAAAAAATAATAATATGCAGTAAATTGTGGTGAAACAAGTATTTAAGCACATACCCTGGCAAAACTACTCAGAATTAACCAAGATAAGAACTCTTAAAGTATGTGTAAAGAAAAGGGGCTAGCCCTTTAAATATGTGAGCACATAATGAGTCAGTCAGTTTCAGCTGATCAGACTAGAAATGAATTTAGCAAGACAGTTCTCAAACTGGCCTAGGAAATAATGCTCTGAAAGGAAAAATCATCCCTCTCACTCTGTACTCAAATTTAACATTAAGATCTTCTAAACTGTTGTGTTTGATCTAATCCTTTAGGAAAATTAAAAATACTTCTAGTCTCTGGAAAACCACTGGGCTTCTTACTTAAAAGGATTGAAATGTTTTAATAGAAGTCCCAGCCTGCCAATCTCAAGAAAAAAATATGACAGTGGATTTAACGGTCTAAAGGTCACTTTTGTAATTTATAGGTCACTTTTGTAATATATTTTCCTGGCTGCAAGATACTTTGTTGAGAAAAACTGTAAACTTGTTGTGAAGGACAGAAGCATTAAAGGAACACTAATTTAACTGAAGTGAAACATTTTCCACTTTGTTTGCAAAACTGTTTTAGGTTTGGATTGAATAAAATTAACTGCAATGTTTAAAATTTAGGAACTACAGTCTTCTTTTATACACACATGAAATGCATAGTCATACCCTTCGGGAAAAACAAGGTTACCCCTAGCTACCATATAGGTGGCAATCCACTGAGCACAGAAGAAGTCATCAGGGATCTGGGGACCCAGGTTGACAGTAACCTTTTGTTTGACACTCATGTTGCCAAAGTAGTTAGGAAAACCTTCTACATTGCCCACCTGATCATGAAAGGATTCACATCTAGATCTAGGGAGGTCATCGTCCCCCTGTACTCATCACTCATTAGACCTATGATTGAGTACAATGCCCCATTCGGAATGTATCTGACCCGACACCTGCAGCAGCTGGAAAGGCCCCAAAAGTTCCTCACCAAAAGGATAAAGGGTCTCAAAAATATGTCTTATGCTGCCAGACTGAAAGAACTCCGGCTCTATTCAGTCGCATCCCGCTTGCTCAGAGGTGACCTGTGCCTGACATATAAGGCCATGTCAAACCCAGATTTGATGAATATGCTTCACCTCAAAAAATCTAGATCCCTCAGAACCACAAGGGCGGGAGACTTAAACCTTGACATGGTTATTAATAGAACGTGCTGGAGGGACAGATTCATCACCCAGAGACTCCCTATGCTGTGGAACAAAATCCCGGTACATGTGAGGCAGAGCACCTCGCTGGCCTTGTTCAAGAGGAATCTTGACCAATGGATGGGAGATCGCAGATATACCCCAGGGATTACTTCAGTGTCACTGCTTGACAGAGGCACAACAAAATAATAAGGCATAGTTTTCTTCAAACTAAAGGGGTGGCGAAAGCCACATAACTATGGGCTAGGCTTATAAATGCCCTTGGGCAGATAGCCTAGTATGAACCTATGAACCTATGAACACATGCAGATATATTCACACACACAGACAACCACACATATACATATGTGTGTGTGCATGCATAACTATACATACATGCATAAATTTTTTTCTTTGAAGTACCATGGTGTAATTTAATGATTGACGGTAAACTGAACATAATTTAAAGATTAAGAGTAAACTGAAAATACTGAGAGAATGCAGCCAGTGCTTAGGGTGGTATTCACAAATATTTTTTTACTGTGCAGACACAATATGCAAATTAAACTGTATACCAAAAAAATGCTATTTGCAAATATATATTGCAAAGGCTATGCAAACTATGTGTAGTACTTACATGCAGATGTATTTATGACATGGTCCATGTCCTAGACCAGAGTTCATAAGGTATACCATTTACATACCAATAGGTCTGAGATCATACTCATTTGTTTAACCATATGCATACTGAATCACAGACTATACCAAAACATATGGATAGTAAACAATACATCAATTCCAGGAAGAATGCAGCAAGCACTGCAAAAGCTGCCTTGGACCAGGCTGCACTTCACTGTTACAATATATGGGATTGTCAGGCCAAGTGTCTTACATAAATTAATGCCTGGCAGGAGCAGTTTGACCATTTCTGAATAGAAGTTTAAATAATGACTATCCTTTATCGTTTTCAGAGAAGGATAGATGTGTATAGTGTAAGGAGCCTACTTATTCCACTCAAATAATGTCAGCAAGAGCACTGACCACTGAAACCTTAAGAAGGCCAGCTGGGAATACTACTGAGATATTTCAACCATCTTCTGCATGGATCATACAGCACTTTCTCAGGATTCAACTACACCACATAGGGATGCACTTTTATATGACACAGCTACAAGTGATGTGTAGATTCACATAGTTATGTCACCTGCCATGGATAACTAATGCAGTAGATGCCACATATCTAGTGAGATCCACAAACTTGCCACCAGTGATGCAGTTATGCAGTAATGGCCATATAAATCAGTGCATTCATCTGCTACCCAGTGGTGGCTGGTGACTTCAAATTAAAGAGGGGCTGCAGGAGACAGCTGAATGGGTGGGGGCAATGGGAAGGGATGTGACCAACTAGAAAAGGGTGGGGCTATGCTCAAAACCACAACAACTGGAACTTTAATTAAATACGCTGCCCTGGGCACCAAACCATCATTTCAAGAGTCCAATCAAGACAAAATGAAGTGTAGAAGAAAAAAATATTTCAGTACATTGGCTATATGACAGCTTACTTAATATCTAGATGGAAACACAAAGGTTGTGAGGCATGAAAAAATAAATTACTTTTTAAATACATTACTGGAAAGCCAGTCAAAAATCAAGTATAAAACAACAAGCAGTACTCAACTCAAACCACTTCTCCTTGCACTGCAGTTCTAATTATAACTTATATTCAGCTTTATAAAATTACCAAGTAACATGCTGAAAGTAGCAATCTCTGTGATACTCCCACTTTTAAAAATGTTTCTTATCCAAAAAAGACCTGTTGCCTGACAACAACTATCTACTTGTTTCATGGGGAAGATATGATCAAAGTAAAAAATAAACAGCAAACAAGAAACAAGATAAAATGCTTAAAGGATTACTGCACAAATTATGAACCACATATGATAAATTGGCATTCTGTTTAGTTTACGGGTAAAGCCTGCAAAGATGACTGCAAGTCTCCAACAAATGTAATGAGCTTCTGAAAATACTGTAATCCTGTTTTTTATTACAAATATTGTCATATGCATTTCAATACCCAAGGCTTATACGTTATCTAGGTATGAAAATATTCACTGCATGGCAACAACAAAAAGGCTTTCAGTGTTGGCAATTCTTTAACAGTATGCTTATTAAATCATACATGCATCTTACAATCTCCAACAAGCTTACCTGATGGCCATTAAAGCATTGCTACTTAAACACAGAGCAACAGGGCACTGCGACAGCATGCATTTTCAGAATAATAAGAAGCATAAATCAACAGTATAAAAATCTGACACAAAACCAGAACATTCTGGAAAATCAAGGACAGATGAAAAGCCACTGTTGTACTTGCCATGGATGGGGGAATACTCTGCATACTTACACTGCATAACTGCTCCTTGCCTTGCTTGGACACATCCAAAGTCACTACATGGGGGAGTGAGGTGCAACAAGTATGTCACAATTTGAAATGTCTCTGGCTGATGGTGATGGCTCTGACACTCATAGCTTTCAACCTCAGTGCAAGAAATCTGGACAAAGCCATGCACAGAAGTGGGACATAGGCCCAAAAATAAGGACAATTTTAAATATTGCTCTTATAAACTTAGAAAGATAATAGAATAGTAGTAGGTCTTGCGTTAGTATGTATTTTCTGAAAGGTATGAAGTCTGAGACTCACATCTCTGCCATTATTTCCTAACTTCAATCTTTTTTGATTTGCCACTAATTTGCCAGAAAACCACAATTTTATGAAAAATGGCCCAAAATGTGATGCAACAATATACAATTGCCACATAGTACAGCTGGGAACCTGTCAAAGAAGGGACACCTTTTTAATATTAGTACTGTTAACTTGAGCAGCTGACAAAATAAGGGAATCTAGATGCATTTCTGAAATAAAAGTAATCTATAACTCTGATCATTACAGTTATTTATTAATTGTAAACCCTCCATGTTTTCTTCCAAAATTGCCATTTTGCGGAGGGATTATTAGGGGGAGAGCAACATTTTGAGCCAAAATTGGGGACAGTTGAGAGGTTTGGATATTCCTAATTCTATAAAGTGATTTATTTGCATGTACCTCTCAACCTCTTAATGCAGGAAATCTGGACAAGGCGAAATATATTGGGGGAACATAAACAGTACTAAAAATTGCTCTTGTATAAACTTAAGACAGTTGATAGAATAACAGGTCTTGCTTTAGCATGCATTTTTCTGAAGGTTATGATGTCTGAAACTCAATGTCTGTCATTATTTAGTGACTTCATTTCTAAATGATTTGCCAGAAAACCACAAATTTTATGAGGAACAAACCAAAAATAAGAAATGAAAATCTGGACAGTTGAGAGGTATAGTTCAGCTGGGGCTGTCTTTGAGTTTGCTGCCCTGCCCCCTCACAAAATCATGGTTGAATGGAGCCTCCCCCCCCTGCAGCCATTCCAATGTTCCATTCCTTTGTTATTTCGCCCCATTTTTGTTTTGAGCATTTTTCCAGTAAACAATGAAACAAAATGTATGCACCAACGACAAAACTGTCCAATTCAGAACATTTTTCCAGTAAACAATGAAACAAAATGCACGAACCAATAATGACAAAACTGCCCAATTCAGAACATTTCCATCATAAAAGTCTACTCAAACGTATACAGTCCCCTCACCAGTATCAGTAAATATGCACAATCTCTGAAGAAGTAAAAGTCATCTAAATAATTCCACATTAAAGAAATGTGTAACTAATGAAGAGGTTGCTGCTAGCAAACAACTTTATATTTCGTTGTTTCATCTACAAATAAAGTGCATGTTTTCCTTGAGGAATAAATTGCCTATGTTGCATTAAAAAATAAGCCAGTAATATTGCAATAGGGAATGATGGCAAACTGATAACAGGTTCAAAGTTACTGGGTAGCTTTGCAAAAAAGGACTGCAGCATCCACCCCCTTTACAACACAGTCCAGTATCAGCAATGCATCTACCTACTGTGGGAGTAGAACCCACAGCCTTCTGCATCAAAAGCAAGTACACTACCTGTTGTGCTGTTAACAATGCAAGTAGACTCAGCATAAGCAGCACTAAACGTTTGTTCCCCTGCAGCTCTCAGCTTCTTGTAAAATCTACTTGACACTCAGCTGTATCTCTCAACTTTGCAGCACAAGAAATCTGGAAAAAGCCAAAATTTATTGGGGGGGGGGGCAAAAGCCTAAAAACCAGGGACACATTTTAAACATTGTTTGTATAATTTTGGAAAGTTGCTAGAATAAAATGCTGTGTTACCACCATACATTTCACTGCCAAGTATTGAACCCAGGACCCTGTGAAATACAGTCAGAGCAACATATCACTATGCCAAATCATCTGTTTTGTGAAAGAGAGGAAGACTGAAACTTAAACGGCTACCATTTCGTGAATTCAGTTCTTACCATAGCTGTCAACTTCTTAGCACAAAACATAATGGGGGAATACAGCCCCCAAACATATTCAGTGAATTCAGTTCTCATCATAGCTTTCAATCTTAGCAGAAAAAACCTGGACAAAGCCAATAATGGGGGAATACAGTCCCAAAAATAGGGACAAAATTCAAATATCCATGTTATAAACATAGAAAACTGCTAGAATAAAAGTTTTTGTGTTACCATGTACTTTCTGAAGAATGTTATGAAGTCTGAAATTCAAATGCCTGTTATTTTTCCTGAGTCTGACTTAGAACAAAAGCCAATTTTCAGCAGAGGCCCAGGGAGAAACACTCCAGACATATGTCTTTGCAAGATGGGAGACCATGCAGACTCCACACAGAAGGCAACGCAGACAAGAATCAAACCAGAGAACCTGTAGCTGTCAGGCAACAATTTTACCAGTGCACCACTGCACTATTGACTGTGTAAGGAAACAAAAATACAGAAACCACAGATTTTATGAGGAACAGAACAAATATGAGGCAAAAATCTGCAAATTTTTTACAAATGGTGGTAGGTGGGGAATTCAGGCCCTTGCCACCTGCATCCAAGGTACAGAGTTCAAGCCTGAGGTATTCTCTACCCACCACCTTGTGTTCTCTCTAGCCACCAGTGTACAGCACCTGAGACATTTTACACGCACACATACACCCCCCCCCCCGTTGCTTGTAATACACTTACTTGGGTCCAGGGCCTTCCGTTGCTGTATAGCTCCATATATCACTGCACTTACTAAGCTACGTCCCATGAGATGTCACCGATCCTGTGGTGAAGTCCTTCCTTCCTACGGGAGCCTGATGTGCCTGCAGGCGTTGTAGTCCGATCCTTTTAAAGTCTATGCAGTTCTTCTAGGATGCTCTTGACTGATAAGTTTCTAATCTGGACTGCAGCTAAATCAGTTTGAAACTCTGTGCATGCTCCAGACTGGTTCAGCAGCAGTCTGGATGTCAGAAATGCCGCAAGTGCACATGCACGAAACTCTGCGATTTTTGTCCTTATTTTATTTAGTTTCTTTCTTCTTTCTTTTACAGCTGTGGTCTTTCTTTTTTCTTTCACAACTGTGTGGGCTGCAGTCCTGCAGTCCAATAGCATGGGCTACCCCTCCTGCTACCCATTACGTAATCATGATGTCAATGTCTGAAATGTCAGTGTCCTGTATTGCTCTCTTAAGGCTGGACGGATAGCCTGTAGATGCTTGTTATGTACTGATGGATATCTAATGGAGCTTTGGCTACTAACACTAATACACTCCCCACAGATACTGGAAAATGAGGCCTATCACCATACCTGCCACTCACCACAGAAAATGCATTTTGTTGCCTGATCATCTCTGGTGGCATCCTCCAGTATACTTCTATGAATGCTTGCCAAACATTTACAATCTGTTACATCCCACATTATATGGCACACATTATCCTGCAAACCCATCCATAATGACAGTGGGGATAAAGAAAATGAACATCTGCTCATATGAGGGGGCCCAATAGGCAGAATACACACAGGTAACACAGCACTGTGACATTGTAATTGCTCAGGTATTCACATAAAGGTTGGTAGACATATCTACAATTAAGACTTAAGTTTTATTTGTGATGTTATGTTATGACAGCCATCACATCTACTATATACAGAGATGTACTTATACTGGTAAGTGTCATATAATTAGCAAGTGATCAGAGCATAGTGGGCCTCCTGACTTCCAGTGCCAATGGCACAGAGTCAAGTTAAGGCATCCAGGCACCTGCAGGTTAGCACACTAGTGCTGCGAATGTGATTGGATACAACTTGCTCACCTTTGCTGGTCCCTGCCCATGAGGGAAAGCCCCAGTTGTGCTGCAGTAACCCTATCAGGTTGTCTGCCACATGTGCTGGCATGTCAAAATCATCTATACGTTCCTGTCTTCAGGTGTCAGACATGGGCACAGAAATGTTTTGCCAGTCTTGGTGATGGCATATGAAGAGATAGCTGCTCCACCTGTGTGCGTGGTGAAGGTGTTGCACATAGGAATCTGTGTACTGTGGTTACAGTAGATAGAAGTTTTAATTGGAATACAGCAGTCCACTGTGGGAAATGTGGTGGAGGTACTCTATAGTGTCTGCAATGACTGTGTTAATATGGTGAAGCACAGCACTGTCAGCAATGCTGTTGGTAGTGGACCTGCAGGGCATCATTGTGCTGCTAAGCAGGCCAAAGAAGTCAGCATGCCACAGATTTAGTTGCACAAAATGCAAGTGTAATGTAATCAGAGATTGAAGTAACCTAACAGAGTGGGATAATACAAATAAGCTGACACATGGAGCTCTGAGGGATGTTCTGGCATCTCTACATATGCACCTGCCCAAGCCCAGGTCTGGGACACTGTGCTGGTAACATGACAGTGAGGTACCATTATAGGTTCAGCAGTCATTTGCAGAGATGCATATCCATCCTTTATCTGACTTACACTGCCCAGGAAAATGGAGGTCCTGTTACTGTCATAAGAGCCTATACTATACTGATACCTCCTGACCTATTTTTGATAGGTGATCCCCAAAAGATCTTCAGTTTTACCATTGGAAAATCTGGTGAAGCACAGCACTGTGTTAATCTGGTGAAGTATGTATATATATATATATATATATATATATATATATATATATATATAGGGATAGACCACTTGGGTCAAACATTCTGTGCAATGTCATACCACAGAAGAGTCCTTTGTGAGCAAGAGCAGCACCTCCTGCATCAGCAACCCAATCCAGTGCATATTCTGTTGAGCTGTGTGACATACTTTCCCAGGAGGGTACCAGACAGGCAACTGCCATCACCAGCTGCAAACATGTACACCAAAATGGTACGCCTCAACATCACCTAAAAACCAAGAGTGTAATATGCTGAAAGGGATATGCTGTTATAGGCCACTGCTGTGTGTGTATTGCTATGGGTATATATATATATATATATATATATATATATATATATATATATATATATATATATATATATATATATAAACCATAAGCAAAAATAATCACCACTGCAGAAGTCAGGGTATATAAAACCATATAAACCCTTTATTAAAAAACATAGATAACCAGAGACAAGCACTTACGGACCTCAACAAAGTC